>NW_016107470.1:4671732-4685933 GCF_001604975.1 Cebus imitator | reverse complement strand
AACTGTCTCAAAAAGAAAAAAAAAAAAGCTGAAGTGCACTGAAATCTTAAAATTTAATAAAACTGGATATTTAGTAAACATATACGTATTGTTATTCTCTACTTTTGTAACATATTTGAACTGTTTTATAATTTGAAAACAAAGCAAAACAAAATTCTTTCTTTCAGCAAATCCCAAATTCAAGAGGTTCCTTTAAAAAATATGTTCCTAGACTTGTTCTAGAACACCAATCTTAAAAATGGCAAAGGAGAGCATTTTAAAAATAGTGTAATGTCCTTGCCAAAATTGTAATGAACCTTCCATATCTTAAGATTTTTGAGTCACGAACTTTGTATGAGTAGTATAAGATATTGGAGCTCATTTTCAAATAATGCAAGATATGGGTGAAAAATGCCTCAGATTGCTAACTAAAGGCCAGGACCAGCATTGTGGATCTGACTTCTCTTGCATCTTCCTTTATTAAGCTGCTTTCTATTTTAAAGGGAAGTAGTAATTGGGAATATATTTAATTGCACTATTTTTTAAATTAAAATTATTATTGCTTTTGTTGGTGCTCTGATTACAAAGTTGCATGGATTTTCAGTTGTTTCTTCCAGCTGTTTTTCCCATAAGCCCTATATTTTTAGAGTGTCATTTGCACAGGCTGCTATCTTGAAGAATGCAAGACATTTCACCCAAATGCATACACAGGCACACATACAGCATTAAACGTGAAAAGCTTGCATTTGTAAAGAATAAGTATGTTTATGTAAAAATTTAGAAAATCTATAGACAAATATTTATATAAAGTATAAACTTTGAAAAGATATATAGGCTTGTGATAGTGGCAGTTTCTGAAAATGGAGAAAGACAATCTAAAGATCATTGAGTGTTCCAATTTCTCCCATAAAATTTTATGTTTTTCTGCAATAGAACACTTGGAGATAGATATGGAAAAATTTGGGGTGCAGCAATGTGTGTTATATTTGTACTTCTATATATGTTTTAAATTCTCAAAATTAAAAAAAGAAAAGCTACGTTAATGTTTTTGTTGCTATTTAAATATTATTTGCTTGCAGAACCAGGTAATGTGTTATGAATTTAATTCCTTATTTATATTTTTCTTAGTTTTAATTGTCCTTATTTTTCCTTAACCTTTTTGTGCTTATTCTATCCTGTGATTATCCATACATATCTTTACTAAGTTAGGAATCCTAACCAGAACGCTTTCCTCCTGGGCTCCCAGTCTCTTCTGCTACAACCAACAGTATAGGACTGTCACATAGCTCCTATTCATTTTCCTCACTGCTTTTCTGGATGGTTTTTAGTTTTAGTTTTTTCTTTTTCTGGGTTCCACATCTTCCGAATTTTCAGTCCAGTTCTTTTTTTTTTTTTAATTTTATTTTTTTTTTTTTTTAAGTTCACAGGTGCATGTGCAGCTTTGTTACATAGGTGAACTTTGTCACGGGGGTTTGTTGTATAGGTTATTTCATCACCCAGGTATTAAGCCTAGTACCCATTAATTATTTTTCCTGATCCACTCTCTCTTCCCACCGTCCACTCTCTAATAGGCCCCTGTGTCTGTTATTCTCCTCATGTGTTCTCATTATTTTGCTCCCACTTATAAGTGAGAACATGCTTGTTTTTTTGTTTGTTTGTTGTTGTTGTTCCTTCATTAGTTTGCCAGGTCAAATTGTTTTATGCCAGGTAAATCTCAAAACAATTCTCTCTAGTGCTACAATTCAGTGACCTGAGGCTCCTTTCTAAGATGCAAGAGACATCATAGGAAAGGTGTGATATATCTGTCAAAAGAAATAGAAGCAACCATTTTGAGAAACATGTAATTTGTAGCTATTCCACTAGATTTGTCCAGAAATGTATTCTTGCTTTCCTCTAATCATGTAACACTTAGAATTTATTTTTTGAAGTATCTGGAAATAATTTTAGAGACTTTTTAGTATTAAGATTCAGGTAAAAATAATAACATTGGGAAAATCCTTTTTTTTGGTAGTGAATATTTTGTTAGCAGACTAAAAATTTACACTAAATAGAAATTTTCCTATCTTACTGAAAGAGAAACTGCTTGACTTCAGGTCAGTTTAAGAATTTTTTCCTTATAACGGAGCTATGTCAATTTAGAAAATGACATTGCTATTTAAAATGCCATTCCGTAACCCTCTTTAATTAAAGTGGCAATATACCATCAATCTACTCCCATTAATAAAATTTTAACCATTAGAATCTAAGTTGTATGATACACACTTTAATGTTTTTTTCTGAAAGTGTGCACAGACTCCTTAGAGATTTGAGGAGGGAGTTTAAAATTCATTGCTTTAGAAGTGGTAACTTTGACAGAAGCCAAAGAAAAACAAAAACAAAGTAGATAAGACAGAGAGACGGAGAACAGAGAGGGGCCGACAAAAAGAGAGAAATAAATAGAAAGCTGCGGATCAGCTGTTGAATGTGAATGTCAAGAATTTGTGATAATGAAATGATAACCTTAAGTAATTAATTGCTTCTGGTTTAGGGCCTGGTGGGGGTTGGGGCATACCTTATTGAGCCCATAAAAATCCATTCTGTGTCTGGGAGGTGATTGTATTTCCTATATTCACTTCAATCTAATTTCCTGTGGATTTCAGATCTTTTTTATTTCCAATTATGACACTGTTCACATTATTGATTTGGCAGATTCAAATGGTGAAAGCCAAGAGAAGCAGAACTAGATGGAAAAGACTGGAGTAGCTCAAAAAAAAAATTCAGCGATACAGATTTCAAAGGGTACAAGGGTACATTTTGCAGACGCAAGAATGAGAGAGCCAGCTAAGTGGATGTGGGAGAAGGGCATTGTGTACAGTAAGGACACAACTGGCAATTTCATAGTCATCTAATAACAAGAAACAAATTAAGTTTTACCTGAAGAGCACTAGAACTAATCAAAAACTGAAAATCTGAAACAAAGGATGCTTTCTTCATGCCTCATGAGTTCATGGTTCCTTTCATTTTTGCTTGTCTCTATTTGTGTGATTTATTTCCCTCACCTTCTTCACCACCTGTCTCTGCTTTCTTATTCTACTCATGAAACAGTAAGCTTGACATGATCTAGTTCAGACCAGAAACTGATGGATCTTTTTCATGTCTCTTTTGTAAATGATAAAAGACATATTCTTTACAGCTCAGTTCATCTTTTTGAGCCAAAATGAACCAGATATCATCATCAATATAATCATTAACATCACCATAATCACTACTAACATTGAATTCTTACTACCTGCCATGCACTACTCTAAATGTTTTATGTGCATTAACTCATTTAAGGTTTACAGTTACTTGTGCTAGGCATTGTGTTATTACTTCTATTTTGTAGACATGAGAACTAGGGCATGGTTAAGTGACTTGTAGAAATTTACAACTGGGGGCGAGAGCGGTGGCTCACACCTGTACTCCCAGCACTTTGAGAGGCTGAGGTGGGCAGATAGATCACTTGAGGTCAGGAGTGAGCTGAGATCACACCACTGCACTTCAGCTTGGGTAACAGAGCGAGACTCTGTTTCAAAAATAAATAAGTAAATAAATAAAAGAGAAATTCGCAACTGGGAATGAAATTTTTGCCCGAAATTTCTTTTCTTTAAGAATGCTGAATATAGACCCCTCTTTTAAGGTTTCTGCTGAAAGGTCCACTCTGAGCCTGATGGGGTTACTTGTAGATGATCTACCTCTTTTTTTGTAGCTGCTTTTAACATTTTTCCTTTCATTTCATCATTGGAGAATCTGATGACTTACAACTTCAGCAAAATTTCAAGATATGAAGTCAATGTACAAAAATCAGTAGCATTCCTATTCACCACCAAGTTCCAAGCTGAGAGCCAAATCAAGAATGCAGTACCATTTGAAATAAGCCACAAAAAGATGAAATACCTAGGAATACAGCTAACCAGGGAGGTGAAAGATCTCTATAATGAATTACAAAACACTGTTCCAAGAAATCAGAGATGACACAAACAAATGAAAAAACATTTCATGCTCATAGATTGGAAGAAACAATATTGTTAAAATGGCTGTACTGTCCAAAGCAATTTATAGATTCAGTGCTATTGCTATCACACTACCAATGGCATTCTTCACAGAATTAGAAAACAATTAAAAAGTTCACATGGAACCAAAAAGAGCTCAAATAGCCAGGGAAATCCTAAGCAAAAAGAACAAAGCTGCAGGTATCATGTCTCCGACTTCAAATTGTACTACAAGGCTACAGTAACCAAAACAGCATGGTACTGGTACAAAAGTAGACACATAGAACAAAAGAAAAGAATAAAGAGCCCAGAATAAAGCCATATACCTACCACCATCTGATCTTTGACAAAGTTAACAAAAACAAGCAATGGGGAAAAAATTTGCTATTCAGCAAATGGTGCTGGGATAACTGGCTAGCAATATGTCGAAGATTGAAACTGGGCCCCTTCCTTACACCATATACAAAAGTCAATTCAAGATGGATTTAAGACTTAGATATAAAACCTAAAACTGCAAAAACTCTGGAAGATAACCTAGGAAATACCATTTGGGGCATAGGCCCTGGGAAAGATTTCATGATGAGGATTCCAAAAGCAATTGCAACAAAACAAAAATTTGATAAATGGCACTAACAAATTCTGCAGTAAAAGAAACCATCAACAGAGTAAACAGACACTCTACAGTATGGGAGAAAATATTTGCAAATGAATGCATCCAATAAAGGTCTAATGATATCCAGGATCTATAAGGAATTTAAACAAATTAGTAAGTAAAAAACAAATCCATTAAAAAGTAGGCAAAGTACACTAACAGACAGTTTTCAAAAGAAGAAATATACATGGCCAATAAGAATATGAAAAAGTGCTCTACATCACTAATCATTAAAGGAATGGAAATCAAAATCCCAGTGAGATTACCATCTCACGCCAGTCAGAATGATTATTATTTAAAAAGTCAAAACCAACAGATACTGGTGAGGTTCCAGCAATAAAGGGAGTGCTTATACATGGCTGGTGGGAATGTAAATTAGGTCAGCCATTGGTTCAGTCACTGATCACACAAGATTACTGTGGTGATTTCCCAAAGAACTTAAAACAGAATTAGCACTCTACCCAGCAATCCCATTATTGAGTATATACCTAAAGGAATATAAATCATTCTACCATAAAGACACATGCCTATGCACGTTCATTCAGCACTCTTCACAATAGCAAAGACCATAAATGCTAATTAATGGTAGGCTGGAAAACAAACAAAAAAAACCAATGGTGGTACATAGACACCATGGAATATTACACAGCCCTAAAAAAGAATGAAATCATGTTCTTTGCAGCAACATAGATGGAGTTGGAGGCAATTATCCTAAGTAAACTAACATAGGATCAGAAAACCAAACACTGCATGTCCTCATTTGTAAGTAGGAGCTAAACAATGAGAATGTATAGACAAAAAGAAGGGAACAAGAGACACTAGCGCCTACATAAAGTTGCAGGGTGGGAGGAGGTTGAGGGCTCAAAAACCATGTATCTGATACTATGCTTATTATCTGAATGATGAAATGATCTGTACAACAAAACCCCATGACAGGCAATTTATCTATATAACAAACCTGTGCATGTACGCCTGAACCTCAAATAAAAGTTAAAAAAAATACACGATAAATGATTCATAAATGAAAAACTAAAAGACCACTGATCACAGATCAACATAACAAATATAATAATGGTAAAAACATTTGAAATATTGTGAGGATTACCAACATGTAACTCAGAGACATGAAGTGAGCACATACTTCTGGGAAAATCATGCCAGTGCACTTGCTTGATGCAGGTTTGTCACAAACCTTTAATTTGTAAAAAAAAAAAAAAACAGCACAGTATCTGCGAAGAGAAAAAAAAAAAAAAAAAAAAAAAAAAAAAAAAAAAAGGAATTTACAATTACTTTGTGCAGAGCTGATATTTGCATCCTAGAGGTAGCTGTTGGAGCCCAGACACTTCCTCTCTGTTTTGTACTATATTATATATAGGTGACTTGTGCAACCTCATTTCATTCAGCAAGGAATAAACCTAGGGGTATGTAGTTACCTGTTCATTTAATAGGAGCAGTGGCTAGAGATTTCCTCAAATGTGGGTATAGCTGAGAAAAGCAATGGCTAGACTAATACCCTTTAATTTAACGACAAATTTGATGTTTAAAGACGTCAAATGTCTATGCCAAGTCTGGCTAAATACCCAGAGACCTCAGGGCAGTATGACCTTGATGGAGTCAGCGAAGATTTTCTTAGTGTTTTAGTTTTAATTAGACTGAAGTACAGAAACGGGGGCACCAAATTACAGATGTACCATGGGTCATGAAAAGTCAAATTATAATCAGATGGGTGTCTGAAGAACAAAGAAAATTAGCTGAATGGATCAAATCAATATTTGAATCATTCTGTTTCACTTTATGAATCAATCTCCCCATGGAAAAATACCTAGAACATCAATTGAACATACAGCTGTCAGGATACCTTCCCCGGAATAGTTACTAAATTAGCTCTGCCACTACTTTTCTTTGACACTTCTTTTTCAGTTTCTAAATGGGTCTGTTCTTTTTTTTTCCCCCATTTTATTTTATTGCATTTTAGGTTTTGGGGTACGTGTGAAGAACATGCAAAATTGTTGCATAGGTACACACGTGGCAGTGTGATTTGCTGCCTTCCTCCCCATCACCTACATCTGGCATTTCTCCCCTTGCTATCTCTCCCCAGCTCCCCACTCCCCACCGTCCCTCCCCTATTTCCCCCCAACTGACCTCAGTGTGTAGTGCTAGCCTCCCTGTGTCCATGTGTTCTCATTGTTCAACACCCGCCTATGAGTGAGAACATGTGGTGTTTGATCTTCTGCTCTTCTGTCAGTTTGCTGAGAATGATGGTTTCCAGGTTCATCCATGTCCCTACAAAGGACCCAAACTCATCGTTTTTGATGGCTGCATAATATTCCATGGTGTATATGTGCCACATTTTCCCTGTCCAGTCTATCGTCGATGGGCATTTGGCTTGGTTCCAGGTTTTTGCTATTGTAAACAGTGCTGCAATGAACATTCGTGTGCACGTGTCCTTATAGTAGAACGATTTGTAATCCTTTGGATATATACCCAGAAATGGGATTGCTGGGTCAAATGGAATTTCTATTTCTAGGTCCTTGAGCAATCGCCACACTCTTCCACATGGTTGAACTAATTTACACTCCCACCAACAGTGCAAAAGTGTTCCTATTTTTCCACATCCTCTCCAGCATCTGTTGTCTCCAGATTTTTTAATGATCGCCATTCTAACTGGCGTGAGATGGTATCTCAATGTAGTTTTGATTTGCATTTCTCTGATGACCAGTGATGATGAGCATCTTTTCATATGTTTGTTGGCCTCATGTATGTCTTCTTTTGTAAAGTGTCTGTTCATATCCTTTGCCCACATTTGAATGGGCTTGTTAGTTTTTTTCTTGTAAATCTGTTTTAGTTCTTTGTAAATTCTGGATATCAGCCCTTTGTCAGATGGGTAAACTGCAAAAATTTTTTCCCATTCTGTTGGTTGCCGATTCACTCTAATGACTGTTTCTTTTGCTGTGCAGAAGCTGTGGAGTTTGATTAGGTCCCATTTGTCTATTTTGGCTTTTGTTGTCAATGCTTTTGGTGTTTTGGTCATGAAGTCCTTGCCTACACCTATGTCCTGAATGGTTTTGCCTAGATTTTCTTCTAGGGTTTTTATTGCTTCCACTCTGTCCTTAAGTATATTTAATGACATTAATTATCAACCATACTTTGCTCAATCCTGAAATTCATCTTGTCTCCTTAATATATCTTTGCTTACTTTTTATATCATATGTTATGTATTGACTTCATAGTTTAACTCACAGAGAGCAATTCATTTTACTTATGTGTATGTTATTGAGGTTACTTCACTATGTATCCTCAAAGTACTATCTGAGGTGGATCTGTGGGGAATATAGTAGATAAAGATACAAATTTCAGTGCCAGATGTACCTAGGTTTGAATTTATGGTGCCAATCATAGCTATATAATCTCATGCAAACTCACAAAATAACACTGTGCCCCAGTTTTCAGAACTAAAATCTAGGAAAAATAATAGTATATGTCTTAGGAAGCTGTTAAAGGAATTTATATAAATCTGCATAGTGCCCGGTACCTAACAGGAATAAGCATTCAATAAGTGATAGATATTATCATCAACATTCTCTTTAAGAAGATCATTTTATTAAATAAACCACTTACATATGCAACTGATTCAATAACACACTCTGGGTACGCCATCTAAGGAAGTCAAAAGGTCTGAAAATCTCACAACAGAAGTTGGGATGGATGCCTTGATGAAAGCAAAGCTAATTTTATTGTCATATCATATATGTTTTGTTCTTTCGCGTATGTGTGTTTCAGTTACTTGCAGATATTGCTCCTTTAATAGATGTGAGAGCCTTTAAGAGCAGTGTACCAGTTACCTATTGCTATGTAACAGACCATCTCCAAACTTAGTAGTGAAAAGTAAAAACAAATTATTTCTCATGATACAGCTGTTATCACTCATAAGGCTGCAATCATCTGGGAGTTTGGCTAAGGCTACAATGTCCAAGACTACCTCTTATCCTTCAAGGTGTCTTGCTACACAACTTCTCTTCATTCAGTGATGAGTTCAAGTTTTTTACACCATGGTCCCTGGCTTCCAAAAGAATAAGCTTCAAGGTGCTAACCCTCCATTTTCATCATGCTTTCCCCTAATTCTTTGGCTAAATCAAATAACATGATCAAGCTGAGATTTTGTGTGAGAGGAGACTATACAAGAATGTGAAAACTGGGAGTCGTTCATTAGAAGCTGTCAATGTAACAATCTAGTGCAGGCAGTGCTTGTTTAAATTAATTTACTCTCTGGTGGGGCGCAGTGGCTCACACCTGTAATCCAGCACTTTGGGAGGCCAAGGCAGGCAGACCACTTGAGGTCAGGAGTTGGAGACCAGCCTGGCCAACATGACAAAACCCCATCTCTACTAAAAATACAAAAATTAACCAGGTGTGGTGGTGCGTGCTTGTAATCCCAGCTACATGGGAGGCTGAGGCAGGGAAATCGCTTGAACCCAGGAGGCAGAGGTTGCAGTGAGCCGAGATTGTGCCACTGCACTCCAGCCTGGGCAACAGAGTGAGACTCTGTCTCAAAAAAGAAAAAATAAATAAATAAAATTATTTACTCTTAGTGACTACATTGAACTTAACATGCAAATGTCATTAGATATTTTCTGGAGAGTCTTAATTCTGTTTAGTTTGAAAAACTTTCTGTTGGTCAGAATTGCCCACCAGTAGTACAGATACCTTGAATAAATAAGATTCTAACAATGAAACCATCCACTGTGCCTGGATCACTAGTTGTCCAAGTGTTGTTATTATAGATGTTCAGTAGCTTGTTTGGACATTGAAGTAAATGAAGACTTTAGTCCCTTTCAACTTTTAGAGCCTATGACTATTTATTGAATATTTCTAATGTTGGAAGCACTCTATTGTAGATGATGTAAAAGTATATTTTTGAAGCCAGACAAATTTGTACTAAACCAACTCTACCATTTACTTGTTATGTTAAAAGTCCAACTCATTTGACTTACTTGCCTTAAACTCTTCATATGGAAAGCGAAAATAATAATAAACGTCTTCAGCCTTCCTGCATCAAATAGCATAATGCACATAAAGTGATGAGCAAAAAAGTAAATGTTCAATAATTGTGAAAAATAAGCTTAAGGGCATACAGTCTAATTAGGAAACATTTTTAAAACTTCTAACAATTACTTAGCATTTGGACTCAAAATATTCTCTAAGTTAATTGGCAATATTGCAGGTTGAGATAAAGGCAATAAAGAAGACATTCATTCATTGAGCATACCTGAAGTGACAATAGTAAAATGACTTCATTTTGTTAGAATATAATGACTCGGTGCTGATAGTAAAGTCCAAATACCCATGTAGGACTTTTTTCCTCTTACATTTCTTAATACAATTTCCTGCAAGACAAAATAAAAATTCTTCCTGTTTCAAAATATTTATTGAGAGATCCAATTTTTGTAGCTTGTTACCTGTCCAATGTGTATTATTAGATAGGAGAGGAGACACATATATTCTTGACAAGGAAAGAATACGGGTAAATAAACATAACCAAAAACCAAACATAGGCTTGTAGTGACCTTTTTTCTCTATATTTCTATCTGTTTAGTAGGCCATGAAATGGTGGACTTTAAAAGTGGTTTTCTGTTATCTGCTCAATAGCCCAGAGATATATTTTTAGGGATGCTGACAGAGAAAGGACACTACCTTGTCAACGAGGCCTGTGTATAAGTCATCTGGGCAATGCATAATAAGATTGATGAAGGAGCTGTTGCTTTAGAAGATTGGTACTACAGAGGAAAATATTGTAGAAGCACTAAGTACAGCTGGGTTCAAACAGCTTAAAGGCTTTCATGTTTGATGCCTATTCCCTTCTCTAATGTATCCAGGGATCATTGCAAAGGTGACTGAAATGTGTTTTGGAATAAAACCCTCTTTTGCATGACTTCTTTCTTCAGAAAACTTTATTTAACCTTTGTTTTCAGAAAAGTGAATCTTTGTTCCACATTTCCTAGGTGATAGATTTTTCCCTTCATGAATCTGTACCATTGGGCTGCATTAGTCACACTGCATTATGTTGCACTAAATCAAGTAACACAATGTGACTATTAATGTTGTGATGTGTAAGAACATATCTCACTCGGGACTGGCAAAAATGTGATTTTCTAAAAACAGCTGTCTCTGCATTTATTCAATAAAACTTTTCACTTTGGAAACTGTTGTTTGCCATCTAAGCATTTTCATTGTCAGTTTTGAGATTTTAAAGCCTTTTTTTCTCTAGTGTCATTAAATATTCATGATACTGCTAAAGCTTTCAATAATGAAATCAATTATGAAGATGATTACAGTGAATACCTACCACCTCAGTATTTAGATGAATTGGAAGAAATACAGTCAGAAAGTTCCAGAACAGACTTTTCCAGTGGATTGATGATGATGATGAATCACTAGACCTTAGGGTTGATCTTCTAGTTGGCTGTTGTCACTGAAACGTTTCCTTCTTTAGTGTGATGTATGGGAGTCAGAGGAGCAGTCTTCAGAGGCTTGTTATCTCTCTTCCTCTTCAAAGCTGCTTTTAGCAAACTTCTTCTGCCTCTCTGTTTAGTAAATTTATAGCCATTGATCATGAGACTTGAGGAAAATAAAGGATACTTCCCCCGTCAAGAAAATGTTGTATGCAAAAATTAATTCTTACTTTCTGTTGAAAATAAATCTATTTATTCTAGGGCAAGAGATTGATCTTTGGTTTCTGTTAGGAAAGAATCAATATTACTGTGTCGTTGTTGGCCTACTAATGTACAGAATATAATGGTGTTCTTTGTGCTTTTTTAACTGTTTAATTGCTCCATGAATTTTCTCTCCTTCTTGTAAGAGAAAACAAGGCTTACTTCTCTACTTGCTTGGTTGATGTTTTCCTCATGACTATTAGGCTGCTTAACCCTGCATATTACAAATAAAACTGTTGAGGTTTTTACGTGAGTATTAACCATAAAAATCAGAACAAAAAGGAATATAAAACCAGATACTTTAGAGTCTTTCTTCCTTTTATTTTTTCATTTCTTTTTTCTTCCACATCTCTCCTGCTGCATCCTTATATCTAACAACATTGCTTTATTTTTATCAAACTAAAATATGCACATGTTAAAAATGAATCAAGTATTTCATGGTCTCACTATTTTCAATTACTAGTTACATTCACCTGAAGCACTGTGAGCTATAGTCTAAGCAATAGTCTCCTGGAACTGTTTGTTCAGGTGGGTTTCTCCATTTCTATTAGTAATTTACTTTCCTGATTTTTATGCAGTAGCTTCTTACTATAATAGAAGACAACTTAGCTGACTTAGGAAATATCTCCTATCTTCCTAATGCCACCACTATAACATGATATAAAATTTTCCTCTGTTAATTGTCAACATGAAGGACTATACTGGTGCCTTTCTTTCTGGTTCCTTTAACTGTAGCCAGTAGCTTTGATCCCTAATTTATATAATGAGGGTATTAATGCATATGCTATTTTCTTTATTATTTGACTCTCCTTTCTTCCAGATTTCTGGATTTATAGTTTTATAATGCTAATGTGGAGGACATTTACATTATTTATTATAACCAGAATTTGTTTATGATGATTTAATTTACATTTCTTCATTTGGCATAGTTTTTGAGACCCTATTAAGTTTAAGTGCTTTTTTTTAACAAGGTAGACAGACATCAGGAAGCAACATTCTCAACTTTAGGACTTTTGTTTTTTAAGTAGGGAAAGGTAAATCTTAAACAACAAATATACCAATTAATATGCAATGTATCAGATGGTATTAAGTATTATACAATGACTGAACAAAAGAAAGAATAATGAGATTTGCAGAAAGTCCCAGAAGGTGGGGTGGGGTTTATAAATTAAACCTAAAAGTTATAAATCAATAAACATAATTTTTGCTTAAGATAACAGAGTGAAAAGAAACTTAATCTTCCTTCTCTCTCTTGTGAATGCATAAAAAGATGTTCACAGTCATACATACATAAACAAACACATATCAGTTAAAAATGCACAGGTGCACATAAAACGAAGAGAATCATCTCAACAAGCCAGAAAAAGAGAGAAATCATACCATTTTAAATAAGAAGTGACCATATGGCTCATCAGAAAGAGAGATTAAGTTCAAGAATGAAGATAAAAAAAAATCTCAAAGCTTGGTCAGAAAAGAAATAGAACTGGAGGTTTTCATAATCTTCCAAGAGTTGAGGAAGAGAGACAGCCATTCAGAACTGGAAACTTGGCCAATGCTGGCACAGGATTATGAACCAATGTATGATTACCAGTTTCACCCGGAGAGATGGATCCAGGCAAATGGAAATCACATACCAGAAAACACTTTTATGATAAAGCCTTAAATATGATGAGCTTGCTGACAAAAATGAAAGGTTTACAAATATATAGATATAGATATAATGGAAATGTCTGCATAGAAACTAAACATGGTAAGGCTTGCATAAATCGTGAAACTATATTTAAAAGACCTTAGAATTAATATGTATATAGTTCTTAAAGCAATAAAATGTCCCTGCAACAATAACAGGAAGGTACCAAACAAGGTTCTGCAGATGGGTGAAAGAAATTAAATAAATCTTGGAAATAAAAAAACACTCTTTTCTTACAGGACAAGAGGGTGACCAATATAAGAGATGAATGGTAAACTACACTCGATTAAAGAGAAATGATACATTTAAATGTATAGCAAAGCAAACCACACAGAAATGCAACACATGAAAGAGAAGTTAAGAAACAGAAAAGAGACTGATAAACTCAAATATATGCTTACCAGGTATTTTTCAAAAGCTATTTTTAGGATGAGGGAAAATAAATAACTGAAGAAATAATTTCTTTTTTCCAGAAACAAATATTTAACTCTAGATTGAAAATGTTTACTGAGAGCTGAATAGGATAAATAATAAATTTATACACAGTAAAAACAATTATCTGTATAAATCAATAAGAAAATATTAAAAGAAATAAGTAAATATGAAGATAACTTATGAATATCGGAAGATTAAGTTGGCAGAAGTCTTCTTATCCACAGAAATACATACATGAAAACAAAGAGCTGAAGGAAAATGATTCTCAACCTAGAATTAATTCCCAATTAAATCACCATTCAGAAGTGACAGTAAAATAAAGATATACAAATGCTGTAAGAGTTTACTTCCATAGACCATCCCTGAAAAAAAGCTACATGATTTTGGTGAAATGCATAAAACAATAGCATGCAAATAAAACAAAAGTTAAACACAAAATTAAGAAAGAAAATAAGTAAGCTATGTTAATGTTTTTTGTTGCTATGTAAATATTATTTGCTTGCAGAACCAGGTAATGTATTATGAATTTAATTCCTCATTTGTATTTTTCTTAGTTTTAATTGCCTTTATTTTTCCTTACTCTATTTGTGTTTATTCTATCCTGTGATTTTTCATACATCTCTCTACTAAGTTAGAAATCCTAACCAGAACCCTTTTTTCCCAAGCTCCCAGTCCCTTCTGTTACAACCAACACTACAGGACTGTCACATAGCTCCTATTCATTT
>NW_016107470.1:4552561-4671674 GCF_001604975.1 Cebus imitator | reverse complement strand
ACTTTTAAGTTCAAAGGTGCACATGCAGGTTTGTTACATAGGTGAACTTTGTCACAGGGGTTTGTTGTATAGATTATTTCATCATCCAGGTATTAAGTCCAGTATCCATTAGTTATCTTTCCAGATCCACTCTCTCCTCTCACCTTCCACCCTCTAATAGGCCCCCATATCTGTTATTCTCCTCATGTGTTCTCATTATTATGCTCCCACTTATAAGGGAGAACATGCAGTATTTGTTTTTGTTTTGTTTTGTTGTTGTTGTTGTTCCTGCCTTAGTTTGCTAAGGATAATGGCCTCCAGCTCTATCCATGTTCCTGCAAAGGACGTGATCTCATTTCTTATGGCTGCATAGTTTTCCATGGTGTATATGTAACATACTTTCTTTATCCAGTCTATCATTGATGGGTATTTAAGTTGGTTTCATGTCTTTGCTTTTGTGAATAATGTTGCAATAGACACTTGTCAAAAGAGGGCATACATACAGCCAGCAATCATATGAAAAAAAGCTCAACACCACTGATCATTAGATAAATGCAAATCAAAACCATAATGAAATGCCATCTCACACCAGTCAGAATGGCTATTATAAAAGGTCAAAAAAAATAACAAGTGTTGGTGAGGCTGTGAAGAAAACTTATATGCTGTTGGTGGAAGTGTAAACAACAGGTGCTGGCAAGGCTGTGAAGAAAACTTATATACTGCCGGTGGAAGCATAAATTAGTTCAACCATTGTGTAAGACAGTGTGGTGATTCCTCAAAGACCTAACACAAAAGTACTATTCAACCCAGCAATCCCATTACTGGGTATATACCCAAAAGAATATAAATCATTCTGTTATAAAGATACATGCATGCATATGTTCATAGCAACCCTATTCCTTCTTTTTAAAGGCACCATCTTCAGGTAGCCTCCTAAGCAAAGGTATAGGTAACATATATTTCATTGATTTTCACATATTAAAAAAGCTTCCATTCTATCTTGGATAAATGTTTACTGCTACTATACGGAAGTATGAAACACAAAGAAGTGGGAACTCTCCTTGAAAGGATACAGTCCCTAAGTATATGTGGCAAATTGATTCCAGGACCACCCTTTAATCACCAAATTCTCCACATACTAAAATCCCGCAGAAGTCTGCCCTGTGGAAACACCGATTGGAAAAGCCAGCCTTCTAAATATGCTACCTTCTTATCCCATGAATATTTCATTTTCCATCCATGTTTGGTTGAAAAAAATTCACATGTAAATGGAACAGCATAGTTGAAACCTTTGGTTTTCAAGGGTCAAGTGTATATTCAAGGATTTTTACACTCATTCATTCCCTATGGACACCTTCCATTTCATTCACTGCAATGTAGCTTATGCCATTAGATCATTTAAAAATTCCAGAGTACCTTTAGTTGTGTTTTGGGGAATGTTAGGATATATGTGTATATGTCAATGTTCAGTGGATTGCAGGTGCAGCTTCATGAAGTGAAATTACTTAAGCATAATTTCACCATTAATGGGTATCCACCTGGACTTTGTGTTCTGCTTGTATCCAAGTTGCAGGATCTTCTTTAAGACAGTTCAGCATTTCCCAGAAGACCTACTGTAGGTTTTTGCTGACCTTTAGCCACTTTGCTGCTGCCCATTAAACTCCAGTGCTATCACAGAAAATAAAACTCTTTCTTTTTGAATCTTAAGCTCACTCTTTGGCTTCAAGGCAAAATATTTTTTCTTGCAGTTAGTTGAGTTCAACTTTAGCTGTTATACTCTGTATCTGTCTCATAATAATTTACAATTTGGCTCCCTATATTACCACTCATGTACTCTAAGCTCCCATCAAGTTCACCTCATTTACACCTCAGTAAGTGGTTTAGGCAGTTACTTATTCTCAGACTAATATTAGGATAGCTTTGAAGTAATGAGACTAAGTGATGCTCAAAAATAAACTCAAATGGCAGTGGTTTATGACCATAAAAATGTTTGTTTCTTTCTTATGCTATGTGTGCATTCTGGGCCAGCAGCAGCTCCGCTGGCCCATGCTCCCTACATTGTCTTCCTCCAGACCCCTCACCTGAAACGTTGGCTAAAGGAATAATCTCTATCTGAGACATTGTTGATCTTATGTTTGAGGTAAAATCGAACATAGAAGAACCTTGCAATTCTTAAAATTTCTTCTTAGGAGTGGCCATCTCACTTGTGTCCCCATTTCATTGGCTAAAACAAGTCACGGGGCAAAAGCCAGTGCCAACAATTGGTAATGGATGATTCACCTAGAGGGAGTAAGGAATAGCTATTTTAAACAGACTGGGTTGTTTAAAATAGTCAGCTTTTGACATTTCTTTAACTGTGTTTCTGTTCAATTTCTCTCATTATCTATTCATTTTCCCATCTTCTTACCTCCTTTTTTTTTTTTTTTTTCACTCCAATAAACCAGAACGTCCTGATGATTGCATATATTTGTTCTCTTCTTAACCACTCCTGTTCTGTCTTGACCACTCCAACCTGGTCAGACCCTCATTGTCTCTCTCTTAAACAAATTGTTCAAGTCCTTTAACTGGTCTCTCTGCTTTTTGCCTTGTGCCCCTTCATGTCTGTCTTTCATTCATTCATACATTGATCATACCAGTCACATGCTGAATACTTGATCCCTTGTGGTATTATGAGGACCTTCCTGATGTGAGCTCTGTGTTCTCTCTAGCCTCATTTTACCCCAATGATGATTCATTGCAGTATTCTATGAAATTGACTTCCAAGCTACTTTCTCACCTATTAACTTGTATAACTTTTAGTGAGACATCACAAGCACCACCTTCCTTGGAAATACCTTCCTAAAGTTTCCAGGCTCTCCAAGGTCCTGAAATATATTGTGCATGTTATGATTGCTCCACTTACAATATTTGTGATAATTATATTTATATGTCTCTCTTCCCTACTGGACTGTAAACTCTTTAGAGTAGGGACTTTAAAGCTGATTTTTACTCAGTTTTGTGTCCTGTAAGAGGCACAAACTGCATCTTAATAATCTTTGTGCTCTTGCACTCAACACAGTATTAGTCATAATAGATTCCAAGTAATTTTGCTTAGTAAATAAATGGACTTAAGCCAAAAAAAGATATTCCCTTCTTCAAGCCTAAAAATCGACACTAATTTTGGAGTAAGGACTTATTTTACACCTGGATTGAATTAGGTATAATAAACATAGTGGCTTTTATAAATTTTGTTTTAAAAAGTAGGGGAAGTGAAATGTATGTCAGCATCATTAATTCCTTTTACTTCTCCCTGCTAAACAAAGCTGCAACCAGCAGTTTAAAAAATATTCTAATGCAGCTTTGCTTATACATAAAAATTCCCTATGGATTTTGTTTGCTAATGTCTCTTAACATTTTCCTTGATGCTCAAGATTCATCAGTATTGAAATGAATAAGTAAGTGCAGTCATGGTTAAAAGCCCATTAACCCAGACAAAATCATAGAAACCAGTAGTGGTAAAATAGTTATACATTTTCAGATAATGCAGACTCCATCTGTGGTTTATGAACTGCATTTTACAATGGTATTGATTCAAACTAGGAGTTAGATATAAAGACACATTTGTATTAAACAATTTCCAAATATAAAAGAGTATTTTTACAAGAGAGATCCTTACATATATAGTAAACATCACTAGGACACATAAAGATATTATTGTTAATAATAGAATGGTAATCTTACCACACAATATCTCCCAGCCTCCATTTTAGGTTAAATATCTAATTGAATTTCTCCTCATGAGGCTCACAAAGTACAAATAAAGGTGTGTATTTGTTCTGAGTGAATAATAAGCAATTTTGGTATGCAGCAATTATGTTTCTGATAATGTCAGTCATTATTCTATTTGATGTGTAGCATTCTTAGATTGATATGTTTAAAATTAATGAAGCATCTGTCCTCCCTATGAAGAAATTAATAAGGAAATTTTATCCCATGAATTCTGTAGACATAATGAAAACAAATCAGTTTTATTTTGGAGTAGATATTTTCTGAATTCAAAGGCATCCTAGCCATTTATATGAATTGGTATGATAATCAATTTGAAAATAATGATGAGTAATTTTAAATTATAACCAACTAAATATACTTAGAATGCTAATAGTAGAGTTTCATTTCTGGATCTCCAATTTGATACAAGCTTCTCCCCAGTTTTGTCCTCTGTAGGAATAATGCCTTGAATACCTATCACTTATTGAGAATCTTCTATGTGCTACATTCTAGGGTAGTTACTGGGTAAATATTTATTTAAAGATCATTAAGTATCTAGTTTGTCCTCATGTCACAGTTTGCCCAAGAAAAATGTTGTATATACAGCTAACTATGAGATACTATAGTTAGTGAGGGTTGGAGCTAGTCTGTCTGACAATTGAGTGTAATTAGAAGGAACTATTCTCTGAGTGCATATATAAGAACAAGCTCTTCCTCCAAACAGAAATAGTCCTATCACTAAATAGTTTAGAAAACTGATGGTATTTTGAAATAAAAAAAGTGCCCTCATCCTCCCCCTTTTTTCCGCTGGAGGATGTAGGCCCATGCCAGGATACAGACTTGGCAGATGGAATACAGATTGGATTTATGTTTTCTTTCTTGCCCCTCAGTACTTTTGTGCAGCATACAAACTGCACAACTGAACATGACGACTCCATAGTTAATGGTTCTCAGCATGGGAACTGTAAACAAGCAATTATGTTAGAGAAGTCACCCCAAAGAGTGGGATATTTGAATATTTAACATGAGACTTAGAGATAATTTTTGACAACTGAAGAGAGACACTTTCAGAAAGAAGAAAAAAGTTGGAAACATCAAATTTTTATATTTTGCATAGCACCAGAAAATGTGTTGGAATAAGAGGTTTATAGTTGTGCCTGGAATGAAAGGCTTTTGCCTGCTTATGAAGAGTTTAGAATGCCTTGATAAGAAGTTCATATTAAACCAAGGAGTTTGAAATACTTTTCGAAGAAAACTAGGAAATGCTGTAAAGGATACTTGAGTCAGTAACATATTACCTTTAGCATCACATACAGCTAGAATAAAGACAAAGCTGATAACTGCCTTGATTTGTCATATAGCAGATATAGCTGCTTTTTTTTAATTAAAAAGATTGAAATGTAAGTTTAAATGGCACCCCTGTAAATAAGAATCCAATGACGCATTTCAAATTTTCAAAAAAGACGTTTCCTTAAATGGGCCCATTTTATTTTTATTGCCAAAGTAATAGGTAAAATATAATAATTAAATAAGAAAGTTATATTCATAATAAAAATATGTGAGGACAAAATCATGAATCATTCATAAAGTCCTACAAAACTTTAAGAGAATGTCAACTAACAAGAGCTAGTATATGTTTCACTAAAGTTTTTGCACACACACACACACACACACACACACACACACATATGTATATGCAGTAACATAATAGTTTTCATGCCAATTTAGCCAATCACAGATACTTCTAAAAGGAATGCTATTTACATATACTGAAAAGGGATGAAGTTTTTGTCAGGCCTGGTAGCTTTATAATCTAACAACAATATTTACTTTTCTTTATTCTGTCAGTGCCATATCTTACTTTTGACTGTTCTGTACAAATTTATCTTCTACAATACGTTTTAAATTTAAATTCTTAAAGTTTATTTATGTTAAAAATCAATTTATTGTGAGCTCAAATTGAAGTGTAGCCAGTGCATGACCCTTTACAATAACGTATTACTTGAGTACATGTTCTTACCTAATGGAGAAAGTTAAAAAACAATAAAGACAAATGATCTTTCTTGATAGTTACTAAGATTCATTCATACTGTCTCTCCTTCGTTGTCTTCTTTTCCTCTGCTTCCAGACTTCCAAGCTAAGTTCATTGTACGAGCAGGCTTTGGGACAATATTTGTCTCAATTACTTCCTGAGTATCAGAGTATTAAACATGTGGATCAGTAAAGGAAAGCTTCAATTAATTTTTATCATTAAAAGTAATGAATCATTTTTTAAAATGCAATTGGTAAATGCAGAAAATATGACTTAGGTTTGGGGTAAATTTTTCCATATAGTTTGCTATACATACATAAGTAGAATAGGAAGATTTGATTAGTTTTTAGGTGGTCATTGCTTAATTATCCAGTTTGTCCTAAAGTCTATAATAGATTCTTCAGCTTGGTAGAATTGCATGTTGATTTTCAAGTTTATAAACTAGAGATATTTTATAAATAACATCATATTATAATATGCATCTTGCTCAGGAAATTCTTTGAGGGTCACAATAATCTGAGGTTTCTTTTCTTTAAGAAATAAAGTGTGTATTTTGTCCTGTGGGTTATAAAACATTTAATTTAAGAAAAATTAATCTAGCAGAAAATTAGAAGATAGATTGGAGAAGTATGAGTTTGGTTAAGACATGTACCCAAGGACAGGAAAAATTGTCACTAACAGCACAGCCAGGCCACATGGAGACCTGAATTGTCATTCATTGCTCTTAAGATTGTAATAGTAGTGATATTTTTTCTTGAGAGAAGGTCTGCAGACCTAATAACAATTTTAATAGTCTGCATGGATATGACCCAGCCCCTCTTTCCATCTCAAATTCAAATTCTCACAAGACAATTAATTGGATTGAATTAATCATTTATTATCCACTACAGAGTGCTTCAGTTAAAGAGACTCTCTTGCCATTCAGCCTCTTGGATCAATTCACACTGTCTTTAGGATGGTTGTCCATGGCTGATTTTAGCAACTATGCCCATGGTGGCAATCCAGTGTGGCACAGGCATGGTGACTACTGCATAACAAATCCCTCAAAATGTATTTGTGTATATTGGAGGCATTTTAGGGATTTTCAGATAAGCACAGCGTAATTAAAAGCACAGTGTAATCAAACCTCTGTTTGTGGTCTTACATTAGACGACAGTGACAATGTAGCTCAGATAATGGGGCCTTTTAGTAGACTCAGTTACTTCCACAATTTCTCACTCCCTCCAATATCCTTGGCCTTTGCTATTTATTTTAGGTTGGCAAAAATGTTTTAGCAGAAAATATTGGTATATTCCTCATTACACCAATGCAGTTGTAAAGCAAAATTTTTATAAGGAGGAAGGGGCCCACAAAGGGAAAATGTCTAGGGCCTGCAGAAGTCACCATTAGGCCTGCCTGGGCAGCCATGCTTGGCTTTGGCAAGGATGGATGGGTTACAGGCTGGTGTTCAAACTTCCTTTGGCCCTTTAACCTCCTAGAGGTCGCCCATTCAGCTATTTTAATGTGTCTGCTCTTAACTTTCACTTGTGCAGTTACCCAGAATTTGTTGCAAAATGCGATATGTTTTTCTCGGGGAGCAAGCCAAAATCTTTTCACTGGATTCTCAAAGGGTTCCAGAAAGATGTGGCAATCTTGTTTAGGCAGTCCTTACAGCTACAAAAAGTTGTAAGAGGAGCTGTCATTCCTTGGAGGCATTGTGATGACATTAGAGTAGCCAAGATGACACAGAGATGTACAGTGATGACATAAGAGGAGCATGGTGACATGACAGATGAGGGGCAGCATGACTCTTTTCTGGTTTCCCAGCTAGGTTGTACAGGCAGTGATACTTGGATCCAGTTCCAGCCTCTTGGGACTTATAAGGCAAGTGTGGGAGACATTTTTCATAGGGGATTTCCACAAAGCTCTTCTCGGAGGCAGTTCATGGACTGGGTAGAAATCCTAAATTGCAAAACCGTTCTTCCTGGTTTGGCTAATGAGGGTACTCCCAACTGAGAGATACTAAAGAATAATGAACAGTGACTTCAGTTGTTTATTCATCTATGGAAACATTTCATCGTTTATCTTTTCTCTCATGATCTCCTAACTGCTCTTTAGTAAGATTTTATTTCATTTTCTTTCACAGGTTAAAGATTCTCCATGATCTAATTCACTGGTTTCTTGCTTTTGTGTGTAGGTACTTTTCCTCCACCCCTGCAAAGCTATTTTGTGAAACTAGGTATCTGCTCATACACTGATGTTGGCATCTAAAAAGGTTTTGTCATTAGTTTATATGCTGCACAGGATGAAATTTCCCACTTACTGTCAATGTTGACTTGATTTTTGGTATGCGGTAAAAGATCCATCGTGAAATTTAACATTTTGATTATTTTTAGGTGTATAGGCCAGTGTAACTAAGTACATTCATATAGTTGTACAATTATTACTATCATCCCTCTCCAGATCTGTCTGATATTTGACCTAGCAGTACCTTCCAGTAAAAGTGGACTTCACCTCTTGGCGTTGGGCCTGGTCATGTGATTTGCTTTGGTAAGTCATGTATTTGCCCTCTTGCATCTCTGCTATCTACATGAGAGACAGAGAGAGAAAGTAAAAAGACAACATTCTTAAGGAAAGTGAGAAAATGAAGCAGACCCATATGGGATCTTCAGATTACTGTTGTCTGGCTTAAGCCAGTCTGAATCAGCTGAATCCCATCTGACTCACTGGTGAAAGGTCAAAGTAAATACTTAACTGTTGTATAATAAAGATACTTTTTTGGTTTGTTACATAGCAAGAAATGACCTATACAGGCCTAAACTTGGTTTGTGGCAGCAGGGGAGAAGAAAATAGAAAGATCATGCTCTCCTTCTTCTTCTTCTTCTTCTTTTTTTTTTTTTTTTTTTTTTTTTTTGAGATGAGGTTTTGCTCTTATCACCCACCAGGCTGGAGTGCGATGGTGAAATCTCAGGTCACTGCAACCTCCACCTCCTGGGTTCAAGTGATTCTTCTGCCTCAGCCTCCCAAGTAGCTGGGATTACAGATATCTGCCACCACACTCGGCTAATTTTTTGTATTTTTAGTAGAGATGGGATTTCACCATGTTGGTCAGGCTGGCCTTGAACTCCTGACCTCAGGTGATCCATCCACCTTGGCCTACCAAAGTGCTAGGATTACAGGCGTGAGCCACTGTGCCCGGTCTGCTCTCCTTCTTGAAACACTTTCTCTCTTTGGAATATATGACACTATGGTCTCATGTATATTTTTCTACGTCTCTGGGCAGTATTTTCAGTCTTTTTTCTTTCTATATCTTAGTGTTGAAATTCCTCAGAAATCATTTGAGGCTCCCTTCCTTTCTCAGTTTATACTCTGTCTACTTATTCTCACCCACATGGCTCCCACTCTACCAATATAAGATGATGGTAAAATTCCCAGTGGGGAATGTTTGTTATTTCATCAATAAATGTCATGTTAGATGTAGTTTTTTGTGGTGCCCTTTATTAGATAATGAAGTTCAATTCATTTCTTGTTTGCTTTTTCTGATGATAACAATGTCATGGCCTTATTGATCTCTTTTATTCTCTTAATGTAGTATAATACAACAATGTATTTTCATAATTAAAACCAACCTTATATTCATGAAATAAGCTACAATTAGTCACATTCTATTTTTTTTTACTGGATTATTTAAAAACTATCATGTTTAACATTTTTTGCATCTATGTTCCTGAGGGTTATTGGCTATATTTTTTCTTTCTTGTAATGTACTAGCCATTTAGAATCAGTCTTATGCTAATCCTACAAAATGAATTCGAAAATGTTCCATTTGTAATGTGTTCTCTGAAAATGTTTGTATAAGAATAGTTTTATTTCTTCTTAAAACGTTTCAGATAGTTCACAATCTGGTCCTAGGCTTTTCTTTTTGGGAAAGTTTCTATTTATGTGTTAATATTTGCAGAGACATAGGATTATTTAGAACTTTATTTTTGTGTCCGATACAATGTTTTGCATTTTTCTTGTGTCTGATATAATACTTTGACCTTTTCCATTTCATCAAAAGTATCAAACTTATTGCTATACATTTGTTCTAAGTATTTTATCTTTTTCATCCTTAAGGATTTGTAATAATGTTAACATTTTTATTGAGATTGGCAATTTGTATTTTTTCCTTTAATTAGTTTTACTTGGGGTTATACATTTTCTTATTAACTTCAAATTACTTATTTTTAAATCTGTTGATTTCATCTATTGTATATCTGTATTCTATTTTATTGATTTCTCAGGTAATTATTTTGTTCTTCTTTCTTATCTTTAGTTTGCTATTCTTTCGTAACTTCTTTAAATAAAAATTTAAGTAATTTATTTTCAAATTTTTCTCTGATGTTTTGAAAAATAGATTTTTGTGTGTATTTTTTTCCTAATGATCAAAAAAAGAACCTTCCCTAGCTATTATTTACTATCTTTCTTTCCAGAAAGGGAAGCACTTCTGTCTTTTAATAAAATGTTCTTATCTCAGTGTTCTTATTTCAATGTTCCTATCTCACTTATCTTATTCCATCGTGATTCACCTACTTGTAAAAATATGGATACCTGTAAGGATTCTTGAAACATTCTTTTTTTTTTTCTTCTTTTCTGCTAGTTCCCACAACACAATTATCAAAGCTGGTAGTTTCTACTTCCTAAATGTATCATGAATCTATTTACTTCTCTCCATTTCTACTCCTAAATAGATCTTTTTTAAAAGTCTGTGATTTTGTTTTGAATTATCTTAAGTCTTTTAATCACACATATTTTAAAAATTGTGTATATCTCCTTTTCTTTAATTCTTCTAATGAGTTGGAAAAAGCACCATTACCAATCACACATACACAGTAATTCTACGGTTTTACATATTTTTGAATAGCTATTTAAAGACAATTCTAAATTATATGTTAGTCTGACTTAGGTAGCAAAGAATTCAAAAGTACAACTTGCTACTATTTCTTGTCCCACTAACTTTTCAAAGCATCTGACCTTATAGATCATTGATAAAATGTGAAAAGTGTTAAATATTATTTATTTGGTATCACATTAAGTCACACTAAAGTACCTCTCAGTAATTAACAGATAGCATTTGTTTTTTGCTACAAAGAATTCTAATTATATTGGCATAGCTAGGACCAAAAATATAAAGTAAACATTGTTACCATATCTTCAGCCCTTGCTTTTAACAAGCGAATGAACACGAATTATAACACAGGTGAGTCTTGTTTCATTCCGAGACAGTGGAGGTATTTCCCTTGTATTTAAATATATTCATATAAAGAGTTATATAAATCTACATATACAACCAATTTCCAGTGTTGGGATGGCCTCTACCATATGTGTGAACAGTTGAACCTTACTAATAAAGTCTGATCATATAGGAAAACAGTAATTGCTTTTTCTGAAGTAGAATTCCTATCAAAATTCAAAAAACCTACCATATTCATTTAACCACAAGCCAGTCTTAGTTAAGTCAGGACTTTCCAATGAGAATATTCCAATGAGAATATTCCTTCAATCATTAATGATCTGAATTCTGGTATACAAGATCAATTAGATTGAGATACATTTAAAAATAATCATGAGACATTTCTGTTTTATATTAAATAAGGCAGTGGTAAATTATCACTCATTAGTAGCTTTTGTGAGATAAGCTAACAAGTCTGCCTTCTCTGTCTTTTTAATACCAGTATAGATCATTTTTGCTCCAGGGATGTACTGCTTGGGGTTCTCCAAATCCTCCATGAGTGTATCCTCCCCGCGAGACGATGCCTTTGTTCTTATGGGCATCTGTGTAGAAAATTCGACAGCTTGATCTATCTTCTGCCCAGACAAACCATAGAGATTTGGCCCAGTCTTGTGCTTGCCTCCCTTTCCACAGCGTGGCACAGTACACACTTCTCAACAAAAATCTCCTTTTCTCAACATCACTCATATTTAATTCTCTCTTGCACAGCTGAAGCTATGAATGTTTCTTCTGCTCAGAAGCTGGACATCCTGTTCTCTAATCTAAATATGTCTTAAATGTATTTACTCCCTAGTATTTTACCACAACTATGGAAATAGATTGAATCTGTTTTCTTCACTTTCATTTTCTTCTTTCTTTTATCCGTTTTAAGTACAGTCTACCAAAGTGATTATTTTTAATGCATAAAATGACCCTTCAATGAATTCCAAATTCTCTTTTAACACTAAAACAGTAACAGAACACAAAGTCCTTTATATGCTCTAAACTTTATGGATGACTTTGCTTTTTTCTGATTTACCAATCTCCTCCTTTTTTCTGTGCTTTCATTTGGTATCTGTGCTTCAGATAACATAGTCTTCTCACTCTTCCAACTTGCCACCATTCTTTTCAAATCTCATTTACCTGAACTTTTTCCTATATTAATGTGTTCCTTTCGTTAGTTTTCTTAAAGTTTTAACTCAAAATCACTTCTTAAAGTCCTTTGACCCTGCAGACAGAATACTCTGAAAGATGACCTCATAGTTGTTTTTTCTGCATAGCACTTCTCAAATTATAAATAAAAAACTTTAATTTGACTGTTTGTGCAATTTCTAGAATGTGCATTCAATGAGAGAAGGAACCATATTTAAATTCTTACTTGCTGTGTTCCTAGTTAGCAAGCAGAAATTTGAACATAGTGGTATCCAATAAATGTCAAAGCTTGATATAAATGGACCTGTCAGACATTTATCTGCTCTACTGGACACAGTTTTTTTGATGGTGAACAAATATGCAAGAAAGAAGATTCTAATTATGAGAGATTTAGGAGGGGGACATTCTTTGGCCCCCTGTACATTACAGTTGTACTATATTATAATTGTATATAATTGAATTTATAATATAAAATTAAATAAAAGAGATACTCAGATATTGGCAACTATTTAGTGTTTACCATCTATCTGGCACTATGTTAAATACATTACATATCATCTCATTTAATTCTTACAACAGCCTTACAAAAGATTTTCCAAATTTTTTAATTAAAAAATTGAGGGACAGAGTAACTTTCCTAAGGCTATAGAGATAGTAATAGTAGAGCAGAATTTGATGGCAGAACGTCTTGCTTCACAGTATGCACTATTAATTACTATGAAAATGTCCTTGAAACAGTTTTTTCCTTAGGATCAATAGGAGCTCAAGGGAGCTCAGGCAACTAATAGTTTTATTTTTTATTCTCTTTGTTTTTTTTTAATCCATAAAGTGGCAGCCATAATTATGATGTTTTACTGTTTAATCCAGTGAGTGAAGAAGAATGCAAATACATTTTGATTTAACCCAAAAGATATTCTGCAATATCCAGCATTGTTATGCAAGTATATTAAGCAACAGTAAAAAATATTGGACTTATATCTACTAAAATGTCTGGGCTTTAGAAATGTGTGGATCTGTGGACTCAGATGACTTCATTAGGACTCAATCTTTCTTCATCACTTGGTCTTCCTGTTTTGTGTTTTCATGCAAGCTCTTTCACATGGTGGCAAAATGACTTTCAAAACAATTGGACTTACAGCCTATGACCTTAACAATCAAAACAAAAAAGCAGCCAGCTATTTTACAATAATTCAAGCAAAAATGCTAACTGAAGTTCTTATTTATCTTGCTTGGGTCGCATGCTCATCTGGAAGCCAACCACTGTGATTAGAATCATGAAGTTGTTTGATTGAAAATTATAAATTATATGCAGATCGTTGGAATCAGAGATGATATATCAGTCCGTTTCCCTGCACCCCAGACTGAGAGTGATGGAGAATAGTTTTTCCGAGGAAAATCAGCACGTTCTTTTAGAATTGCAGTAAATGAATAATAATCAGACATAAACTGCAGATGATAACTATACATAGTGATTAGAAAAAATTAGGGAGGTTCTTTGCTTGAACTCAAGTTTAAGTAGCAATGGCAATAATATTATTTACCAGCTTAGAAATGATAGTCATAGAAGAGAGTAAAGGTAATGGTCTCCCATGGCAGTTTAACCATGACATTGACACTCTTGTGACCTAATATAATTTTCAACTAATTATGATTATCTTCACCAAATGCCAGAAAATTCTTCTCCAAAATCAGGTGTTCTGCCTAGAAACACTAACCAAGAGCCTATTTCTCATCATTTTAAGTTGGAAAAATCGTAACTCATTTCGTGGTAACTCACACCACAACGAATTTTCTAAAATGCAACTAAAATATAAAGAAATGACCACAAATAATAGCACTTCATCATAGTAGAATATAAAGGCATAAAACATGACATCCTGATCACCCAACAATTAATAGAGTTTAGAATTAGAGGTAATTTTTATATGACATATTTGATGCATAGCCCCTTTATTGGCACTTTTTCAAAATCTCTTTGCCTGATTTGACATTCTAATAACTCCATTTGGAATTACTTTCAGATTTTTTCACTTTTTAATTTAAAAGATTATATCGAGTTTGAGGAATAACAATTTACATTTTTTGTCAATATAAACGTTGACCAAATATATTGCTTTGGCACATATACCTTCTATAAAATTTGGGTATCGAAAATAAAAGAGGCATTTTGCTATGAAAATGTTAAATGGAGAAATTTCTGCAAGGTTTTTATAATGTGCTTATTTTAGAACATTGAGAAGAAGCTTTTGTAGGAAAGAGGCATAACAAAGTAGGAAAATGGCTAGATGTTGACTATTTCTGTTTGAGGCTTGGAATAATGCTTGGCAGAAACAATAATAAGGTATGTATACCCAAATCCTGAAGTTTCAAAGTAAATTGAAATAAGGTATAATTTCTACTTTTTTTCACAACTATGTGAATAGTTCTAAACAATGTATAGTACATTTAAAATGAACAGCCCTTGCCTGGGCCAAAATGTTAGAATAAGCAATTTAAGTATGCAGGGGAAAAAGTGATATTTAAAAGTATGTTACATTAACATAAGGTAAAAGTTAGTAAGAAAGAGTTACCACAAACAGCTGAAAAATGTCTTTCTGAATTTTTGAGCAATTGCAGTTCTGTAATCCTTAGGTGAAGAAAAGTGTTCATAGCCTAGCAAAACTATCAAAGGTAGCTGTGAGAATGGTAATGAAATCTTCAGATTGGAGCTGGTAGCTGGGTAAAGAAAGTAAAAGCAATACTTTAAACCGCTTTTGACAATAAAATAAACAATTTTTTAATGATATGTCTTTTTTCATTCAAATGTCTCTGGCCAAAGAAAGAGAAATACTCCTAGGGCCTAACAGAAAGGATTACAGGAGAATAATTACTTCATTAGTATGCAGTGGAGGAAAAATAGTTTATTTATTGTTGCACAAATCTACATTCTCTCAATTTCCAGGGAGCTAAGAAGAATTTTTTAGGGGGATGGGGATTGGAAGGTCTATCTTCTATAAGAATTAGCATCTTTATTGTTAAAATATGATATCTCAAACATTAGGGCTGCTGTGAATTTTAAATTAGGTTAAAATTCGAGAATTTATACCTTTATTACTATTAGCTCTACTCTATTTTGCTTATGTTAAAAATTAATTGTGGAATCACTTCCACATACTATCCCAATAAAACAAGGAGCTAGATTACAATTCGCGCCTGTATTTTAAAGATTCTGCTCTTGCCTTTTTAATATATATATATTTTTCTGTATCAATAGAACATCCCTGGCTGACCGCAGTGGCTCACACCTGTAATCCCAGCCCTTTGGGTGGCCAAGGTGCATGGATTGCTTGGGCTTCAAAACAAGCCTGGGCAACATGGTGAAAACCTATCTCTACAAAACATACAAAAATTAATGTATGGTGCACACATGTAGTCCCAGCTACGTGGGAGACTGAGGCAGGAGGATCACTTGAGCCTAGGAGGCAGAGATCTCAGTGAGCTGAGATCGCACCACTGTACTCCAGCCTGGACAACAGAATGGCACCCTCTTTCCAAAACAAAAATAATTATTAAAAAAAAGAGACAAATATCCAAAGAGATTTTCCGTCCTCTTTTTAATGAAACAGCAGTAATACTCAGAGGTTTTATTTTGGCTTTCTTTCTCTTCACCCAGAGAAACTCTCCAAAGTTGCTCTAGCTTGGTGAGCCCTTTTGTGACTTACTAGCTTAAAAATTCAGCTTTGAGATAGACTTTTTTGGTGATCTCAAGCTGTTCTTCAACCACAGCACCTCAGCATACTATCAGGAGGGCTTCACAATTGGTAGTCACACAGGTGTCTGAATATTTCTCAGGTTCTCTGAATGGCAATTGCCCAATTCTTTGCGGTCATCTTTAGAGATCTCAACAAGTGAATTTCATAAATTCCATAAACCCTACAAACTTAGTGAAAATTATTTTGTTTCTTACTGTGTCAAATCAGGACAGAGAGAAAAACGTTTTGTTTAGTATATCTGTTTAATTTCATTCATTTAACATTAGTTTTTGCTCCAAGTTTCTATCTTATTGGGTCATCCATACCAAAATTATTTCTTGCATGTTTTCTTTCTTTAATTGACAGTTTAACTGTCGATCTTTAAAAATTATGAAGTTGCCTGTGCCCTGAGAGTTTTCTTAGGATTTAGCCTATTTACCCTGTGCCTGCTTCCTCCTCTGTTTTCTCATTAACTTCTTTAGTTCTTGGAATTTCTCCTGGTGTTATATGCAAGCCTTCATTTCTGAAACGGAGAGCCATAATCTGAATGCTTCACTTCTCCACCAGTGTTCACAGTAAAGCGCTGCGAAGAAATCCCTTGATGAAGAGTTACAGAAGAACTGAGAGTGAAGTGGTATATCCCCATCTTGACGGCAGCTCTCCACAAACTGGTTCCATGAACAAATTGCTAAGAATGAGGATTTTAGACTGTGAAAGATAACTCTATGCTATTGGCTGTCAAAAAATTCACCATGGCTTTATTTGGCCTATAATTTGCAATTTAACCCAACAAAAATTTCTTCCTCAAATAAACGTAAATAAATTGCCACAAAATTTGTTTACAAGCAGAGGAAATCATCAAAAATAAACACTGTTTCTAATAAGCATGAGGTTGGAATAACAAGTGAAAGTGTTGTAAAGAGGGAGAGAAAGAAAAAGAAAAAGAAAGAAAAGAAAGAAGGAAAGAAAGAAAGAAAAGCAAGAAAAAAATTCAACAGCTTTCCTCACTAAGCCGACTTTTGGAAATAACTCATACTGATGCTAAGAAAATGTGTATGGGGATGCAGTGTGGTTTTCTTTAAAATAAATACTAAATTACATACCAAATATTTTGGATAATATTATTTTATTGTTAGGCTTCAGATAAAATAACATTTTGTAGTTGTAGATATACTTTATTTGAAGAAGATGAACAAGGATCTTAGAAGTCTTTTCAGTAATCCATAATGAAAGTATTCAGTTTCCCAAGGTTATTATTCCTTCATTTCACCAAAAGATAAAATCCTTATTTAGTCTTTTCAGGTTTCCTGGTAGGAGATTTAAGGCTTTATATGAGCAAGTCAATACTTTCTTTTGAACATCTTACTGATAAGTATTCTTTATGAGACACATGATTAGACCTGAATTTGAACAGAGCATTCATCAAACACATCTCTGGGTTTCTTTTATTTGAACCTCTGAAATTTTATGTAACATTAGTGAAGTAACCTTTCTTTTTGTCTTCATAAAGATAATTTGGACGTAATGTAACTTTTACAGCTTTTTTTTTCACTATTTTAAAAACAAGTAGTTATCTAAAAGGAAAAAAATATCCTTGAGTTTTATTCTAATGATTAAATGTGTATCAACTCATTTATGGGCCTCTTACAAACATTCTGGGAGAAATCGATTGATTAGTCGTTAATTTCAAAGTGACTAACAGGCTTTTCTGTAAGCCAAAAGAAATTTTGAGCCTAAATTAAACAAACATTTTAATATACAAAAATAAAACCTATCTTAGCTAATTTGTCTTAATTCAACTTAGTATCAGTGATCAGGTATGAATGATATTAGTTTTGTAGAATGTAATTTGATTAGTCTCAAAACATTTTTCTTTGGCTACAGCATAGAAATTTTTTATGCACAAAAGTAGATATAATGTACTCACTGCATGTGTAATATATATCTTCATTTGCTTCTCCAGAAAATATTGATATATTTTTCAGGTCTCCTTATATTGCCTTTTTCAGCTGCCATTTCTTCAGCAAATTTTAATGAACTTCGGAAGCCAATATAATATTTGGCCTCATTTTTTTTAGACTGTGATGCTCGTTGAACTTTCTCCTCGCTAAACTTTCTTCTCTTTGTAAGTTCCTCTGTACGTTCGGAATATTTGGATTTGATAATGCGAGAGTATTTCTCAGTCTTTTCCCAGTCTTTGCCCATTTATATATATTGTAAATAAACCTAAACCAATTCATTCCTAGAGAATCCAAGACAAATCTTTTTTTTTAAATTTTTTTTATTTTTACTACTGGCTAAAGTTAATAACAACTAATAAATTAAGATATTCTGTAATTTTAAAGAGAACATAATGAGTGTCATAAATAATATGACAGGAGAAAGAATATTAAAAATTTAATATAGCTAAGAAGTCAGGGTTCAAATGTGGTTTATTTCTGTATCACTAACACCCCAATAAAGGCACTTTTGTTATGTCATTAAGGTTCACTTTGTTGTCAAGAAGACTGATAGCACCACAGTGTGAGAATTTCCTCTTCTATGAGCAATTTATAAAAACTGCTGTCAATTTTCATTTACATTGTTTAAAATACAACTACTAATGGAAAAGAATTTTAGACAGCTGCTTATTTTTAAAATCCTATTTCTTAATAAGCTGTCTTTTAGAAAATATATTTACAGAAAATGTATAGAATTGCATTATTCTACTCATTCAATGTTTGCTATTATTAGCGTGTCACATTTATATGATACATGTGTTAACAATTAATGAACCAATATTAATATGCTTTATTAGTATCACTTTACAAGGTCATACTTTATTCTGATTTCTTTACTTTTCACCTGATGTCCATTTGTAGTTCTAGTAGCCTATTAAAGTGGTTTCTTGAAAAGGTACCACATTACCTCTAATTGTCATGTCTCCTTAGGCATTTGAATGTTTAGTTTCTCAGACTTTTTTTTCTTTAAATAACCTTGATAAATGACTAATGGTTAGGTATTCTGTAGAATGACCTTCAATTTTTTTTTTTCTTGATGTTGTTCTTGATTATACTGGGTTTATATAATCTTGGGAGGAAAGCTACAGAGCTAAAGTGCTATTATTATCATATTACAGTCAAGGAACATGCTATCCTTGCGACATCACTATTCATGCTACTCTTGGAGACCTCAATGGTTATTATTTTTTTATTTTACTTTAAGTTCTGGGGTACATGAGCAGATCTTACAGGATTGTTACATAGGTATATACATGCCATGGTGGTTTGCTGGCTCCATCCCCAATCACCTACCTTAGGTTTTTCTCCTGTTACTCCTTCCCAATCTCCCTGCCCCCTGCTAGCCCTCCCCCATCCCCCCACCTCCCAACAGACTCGAGTGTGTGATGTTCCCCTCCCTGTGTCCATGTGTTTTCATGGACAGAATGCTCAGCTTTTGATTGAAAATGTGTGGTGTTTGGTTTTCTGTTCTTGTGTCGGTTTGCTGAGAATGATGATTTCCAGATTCTTCCATGTCCCTGCAAAGGACACAAACTCATCCTTTTTTATGGCTGCATAATATTCCATGGTGTATATGTGTCACATTTTCTTTGTCTAGTCTGTCATTTATGGGCATTTGGGTTGGTTCCAAGTCTTTGCTATCGTAAACAGTGCTGCAATGAACATATGTGTGCATGTGTCTTTATAATAGAATGATTTATAATCCTTTGGATATATACTCAGTAATGGGATTGCTGGGTCAAATGGTATTTCTATTTCTAGATCCTTAAGGAATTTCCACACTGTCTTCCACAATGGTTGAACTAATTTACACTCCCACCAACAGTGTAAAAGTGTTCTTATTTCTCCACATCCTCTCCAGCATTGATCTCCAGATTTTTTAATGATCGCTAGTCTAACTGGCGTGAGATGGTATTTCAATGTGGTTTTGATTTGCATTTCTCTAATGACCAGTGATCATGAGCTTTTTTTCCTATGTTTGTTGGCTGCATAAATGTCTTCTTTTGAGAAGTGTCTGTTCATATCCTTCTCCCACTTTTTGATGGGTTGTTTGTTTTTTCTTGTATATTTGTTTAAATTCTCTGTAGATTCTGGATATTAGCCCTTTGTCAGATGGGTAGATTGCAAAAATTTTTTTCCCATTCTGTTGGTTGCCAGTTCACTCTAATGATTGTTTCTTTTGCTATGCAGAAGCTCTTAAGTTTAATTAGATCCCATTTGTCTATTTTGGCTATTGTTGCTATTGCTTTTGGTGTTTTAGTCATGAATTCTTTGCCCATGCCTATGTCCTGAATCCTACCGCATAGGTTTTTTTCTAGTGTTTTATGGTGTTAGGTCTTATGTTTAAATCTTTAGTACATCTGGAGTTAATTTTTTATGAGGTGTAAGGAGGGGATCCAGTTTCAGCTTTCTGCTCATGGCTAGCCAGTTTTCCCAACACTATTTATTAAACAGGAAATCCTTTCCCCATTGCTTGTTTTTGTCAGGTTTGTCAAAGATCAGATGGTTGTAGACGTGTGGCATTACTTCCCAAGCCTCTGTTTTGTTCTATTGGTCTATATCAGTGTTTTGGTACCAGTACCATGCTGTTTTCATTACTGTGGCCTTGTAGTATAGTTTGAAGTCAGGTACATGATGCCTTCAGCTTTTTTCTTTTTGCTTAGGATTGTCTTGGCTATGCGGGCTCTTTTCTGGTTCCATATGAAGTTTAAGGTGGCCATCTGCAAATAGAGACAATTTGACTTCCTCCTTTCCTAATTGAATACCCTTTATTTCTTTTTTTTTTTGCCTGATTGCTCTGGCTAGAATTTCCAATAGTATGTTGAATAGGAGTGGTGAGAGAGGGCACCCTGTCTAGTGCCAGTTTTCAAAGGGAATGCTTCCAGTTTTTGTCCATTCATTAATATATTGGCTGTGGGTTTGTTGTAAATAGCTTTTATTATTTTGAGATACGTTGCATCAATACCTAGTTAATTAATAATTTTTAGCATAAAGGCTGTTGAATTATGTTGAAGGCCTTCTCTGCATCTGTTGAGATAATCATGTGGTTTTGGTCTTTGGTTCTGTTTATGTGATGGATTACTTTTATAGATTTGTGTATGTTGAACAAGCTCTGAATCCCTGAGATGAAGGCTACTTGGTCATGATGGACAAGCTTTTTGATGTGCTGTGCTGTTGCATTTGGTTTACCAATATTCTATTGAAGATTTTTGCATTGATATTCATCATGGATATTGGCCTGAAATTTTCTTTTTCAGTTGTGTCTCTGCCAGATTTTGGTATCAGGATGATGTTTGTCTCATAAAATGAGTTAGAGAGGATTCCCTCTTCTTGTATTGTTTGCAATAGTTTCAGAAGGAACGGTACCAGCTCCTCTTTGTACCTCTGGTAGAATTTGTTTGTGAACCTGTCTGGTCCTGAATTTTTTTGCTTTCTAGGCTATTAATTGTTGCCTCAACTTCAGCCCTTGTTATTGGTGTATTCAGGGATTCAACTTCTTCCTGGTTTAGTCTTAGGGTGGTGTAAGTGTCAGGAAATTTATCCATTTCTTCTTGATTTACTGGTGTATGAGCATAGAGTTGTTTGTAATCATTTCTGATAGTAGCTTGTATTTCTGTGGAATAGGTGTTGATAACCCCTCTATTATTTTTTATTGCATCTGTTCAATTCTTCTCTTTTCTATTAGTCTGGCCAGTGGTTTATCTATTTTGTTGATCTTTTCAGACAATCAGCTCCTGGATTTATTGATTTTTTGAAGGATTTTTTTTGTGTGTGTGTCTCCGTCTCCTTCACTTCTGCTCTGATCTTAGTGGTTTCTTATCTTCTGCTAGCTTTTGAATTTGTTTGATCTTGCTCCTCTAGTTCTTTTAATTTTGGTGATAGGGTGTCAATTTTAGATCTTTCCTTGCTTCTCACGTGGGTAATTAGTGCTATAAATTTCCCTTTAGACACTGCTTTAAATGTGTCCCAGAGATTCTGGTATGTTGTGTCTTCGTTCTCATTGGTTTCGAAGAGTGTCTTTATTTCTGCCTTCATTTCATTATTTATCCAGTAGTCGTCCAGGAGCAGGTTGTTCAGTTTCCATGTAGTTGTGTGGTTGAGAGTGAGTTTCTTAATTTGAGTTCTAATTTGATTGCACTGTTGTCTGAGAGACGAGTTGTTATGATTTCGGTTCTTTTGCATTTGCTGAGGAGTGATTTACCGCCAATTATGTGGCCAATTTTACAGTAAGTGCAATGTGGTACTGAGAAAATGTATATTCTGTGGATTTGGATTGTTGAGTTCTGTAGATGTCTATTAGGTTTGCTTGGTCCAGATCTGAGTTCAAGTCCTGGATATCCTTGTTAATTTTCTGTCTCATTGATCTGTCTAATATTGACAGTGGAGTGTTAAAGTCTCCCACTATTGTTGTGTGGGAGTCTAAGTCTCTTTGTAGGTTATTAATAACTTGATTTATGTATCTGGGTGCTCCTGTATTGGGTGCATTTATATTTAGGATAGTTACCTCTTCTTGTTGCATTGATCCCTTTACCATTATGTAATGCCCTTCTTGTCTCTTTTGATCTTTGTTCGTTTAAAGTCCATTTTATCAGAGACTAGGGTTGCAAGTGCTGCTTTTTTTGTTGTTGTTGTTCTCCATTTGCTTGGTTAATCTTTATCCATCCCTTTATTTTGAGTCTATGTGTGTCTTTGCACATACGATGGGTCTTATGAATACAGCACACTGATGGATCTTGACTTTTTATCCAATTTGCCAGTCTCTGTCTTTTGATAGGGACATTTAGCCCATTTACATTTAAGGTTAATATTGTTATGTGTGAATTTGATCCTGCCATTTTGATACTAGCTGGTTGTTTTGCCCATTAGATGATGCAGTTTCTTCATTGTGTTCATGATCTTTACAATTTGGTATGGTTTTGCAGTGGCTGATACTGGTTGTTCCTTTCCGTGTTTAATGCTTCTTTCAGGAGCTCTTGTAAGGCAGGGCTGGTGGTGACAAGATCTCTCAGCAATTGCTTGTTCATGAAAGATTTTATTTATTCATCATTTATGAAGCTTAGTTTGGCTGGATATGAAATTCTGGGTTGAAACTTCTTTTCTTTAAGGATATTGAGTATTAGCCCCTACTCTCTTCTGGCTTGTAGGGTTTTGCTAAGAGATCTGCTGTGAGTCTGACTGGCTTCCCTTTGTGGATAACCCAACCTTTCTCTCTGGCTGCCCTTAGGATATTTTTCTTCATTTCAACCCTGGTGAATCTGAGAATTTTGTGCCTTGGGGTTGCCCTTCTTGGGGAATATCTTTGTGGTGTTCGCTGTATTTCCTGGATTTGAATGTTGGCCTGCCTTTCTAGTTTGGGGAAGGTCTCCTGGATAATATCCTGAAGAGTGTTTTCCAGCTGGGTTCATTCTCCCCGTCACATTCAGGTACACTGATCAACATAGATTAGGTCTTTTCACATAATCCCATATTTCTTGGAGGCTTTGTTCCTCTCTTTTCACTCTTTTTTCTCTAGTCTTGTCTTCTCATTTTATTTTTTTTATTTGGTTGATCTTCAATTTCTGATATCCTTTCTTCTGCTTGATTGATTCGACTATTGAAACTTGTATATGCTTCATGAAGTTTTTGTGCTGTGTTTTTCAGCTCCACTAAGTCATTTATGTTCTTCCCTAAACTGGTTATTCTAGTTAGCATTTAATGGGGCTTTTTTCAAAGTTGTTAATTTCTTTGCATTGGGTTGGAACCTGTTCCTTTAGCTCAGAGACGTTTGTTATTATCCACCTTTTGAAGTCTGCTTCTGTTAATTTGTCAAACTCATTCTCCATCCAATCTTGTTCCCTTGCTGGTGAGAAGTTGTGATCCCTTGGAGGAGGAGAGACATTTGGGTTTTTGGTAATTTCATACCTTTTGTGCTTGTTTCTTCCCATCTTTGTGGATTTATCTACCTTTGGTTTTTGAAGTTGGTGACTTACTTTCAGATTGGGTCTCTGATTGGACGTCCTTTGTGTTGATGTTGAAGCTATTTCTTTCTGTTTTTAAGTTTTCCTTCTAACAGTCAGACCCCTGTGCTGCACGACTGCTGAAGGTCCACTTCACAACCTGCTTGCCTGGGAATCACCTGTGGGGGCTGCAGAATAGCAAGGATTGCTGCCTGTTCCTTCCTGGGTAAATTCTTCCCAGTAAGGTACCCACTAGATGTCAGCCAGAGGTCTCCTGTGTGAGGTGTCTCTTTGGATATACAGGGGTCAGGGAGCCACTTGAGGAGGCAATCTGTCCCTTATCAGAGCTCAAGTGCTGTGCTGGGAGCTCCACTGCTCCCTTCAGAGCTACTGGGCAGGGACATTTAATTCTGCTGCAGTGGAACTCACAACCGCCCCTTTCCCAGGTACTCTGTCCCAGGAAGGTGGAGTTTATTTATAAGTCCCTGATGTGCTGCTGCCTTTTTTCAGTGATGCCCTGCCCAGCAAGGAGGGAGTTTAGTCATAATGGTGGATGCCCTTACCCTCCCTGAGCTTGACTGTCCTGGGTTGAACTAAAACTGCTGTTCTGGCTGCAAAACTCTCAAGCCAGTGGGTATCAGTTTCCTGGTCTTTGTTGGGGTGGAACCCACCAAGCCAAATCACTTGGCTCCCTGCCTTCAGCCGCCATTTTTTCAGGGGAATGGGCAGCTCTGTCTCACAGGTGTTCCAGGTGCCAGTTAAAATGGCCACCAAGATTTGTGCTGGAAACTGAAGGCACGTGTCGGCCAGGTGGGAATCTTCTGGTCTGTGGGCTATAAAGACCATGGGGGAAGCACAGTATCTGAACCAGAGTGCCAGAGTGGCCATAAAAGTCACTTATGGCCTCCATTGGATGGGGGGGTTTCTCTGCTTGTTGCACTTCCTGGGTGAGGCTGCACCCCACCCTGCCTCAGTTTGCCCTCCTTGGGCTACACCCACTGTCCAACCAGTCCCATTGAGATGAACCTGGAACCTCAGTTGAAAATGCAGAGATCACTCACCTTCTGAGTCGCTCTCTTTGGGAACTGTGCTCCAGAGTTGTTCCTATTTGGCCATCTTGGTGGAAGTCCAATTATGTAATTTTTATTAGATTTCTCCATCTGAGGTTGCTCTCCCCATTCCTCCTTGCTATGTTATATACTCTTTGGGAAAGAGTTACTCAGCATGCAATCAAGTAGTGGGCAGTTACAGGATAACTACATTAAACTATTTGGAATTCTTCATCAGAGATTTGTTTTTTTCTCATCCCCAATGAATGCTTTTGGAATCTAAGATCTAATTGCTAGGTGTGCTCATTGCTATTGTGTGTAGTTGCTTCTAGGCTTTTCAGCAGACAGAGCATAAAAATGTATGTTTATACACAATGCAAATATATATATATGTTTATGATTATTTCTGTATGCAACCATTTGTATCTATGCTAGACCACATGAGTTCAGACTATCTCTAATGCTAATCCATTACCAGGCATATCATTCTAATCTCTTCCCCTTCTTAATCTGCAAACTCTCAGTCCAATAGTGAGAACCTAGCTCTCACCATCTGCCATCCATAAGCTAATTATTTAAATCTAGTATACATATATAGCAGTATCAGAATTCTTAACTTCATCCTTATGGGTAATAACTTTATCAAATATAGCATTGTCTATATATAGTTTCTTTGAACTTTAGTGCTATAGACTTCACTTTTGCCACATCTTTTTCCCCTACTCCCTGCATTGAGGTTGTTTCATATGTATGTAATTCAGTTAGATTGTTTCATTCTGAATTCCATTCTTGGATCCTGCAACCCCCTAAATGATTATTTTTTAATTCATATGTTCTATATGTTTGAAAAAGATGTAATGTTATATATGCACAATTATAGTAGCATACAGGATATTTTCACTACACTAAAAATCTCCCCACCCTTCACTGTTTCAACCTGCTTCATTACCCTGCAAACTCCTGGAAAACTCTCAGTTCTTTCTACTTTTGCTATAGTTTTACTCTTTTCAGAACATAATTTAGTCAGAATCATAAAGTATGTAGCCTTTTTAGATGGGCTTCTTCAACCTATCAATATACATTTATGATGCATCCAAGTTGTTGAGTAGCTTGATAACTCATTTCTTTTTATTGCTGATTAATATTTCATGGTTTATTCTTTCACCTATTGAAAGACAACTTCATTGCTTCTAGCATTTGAAAATTACAAATAAAACTATTACAAACATTTACCTGAAGGTTTTTATATGGACATAATTTTTCAGATTAGTTAGGTCAATGACTAGGAGTGTAATTGCAATTACTGGATTATATGATAAGACTATGTTTAATTTTGAAAAAGACAACAAAATATCTTTCAAAGTAGTTGTATCATTTTGCATTTCCACCAGCAGTGAATGAGAGAATTCCTGTTGCTGCATATCCTCAGCAGAATTGTCAGGTTGTTTTTTGTTTTTTGTATTTTAATCATTCTAAGAGATATATAGTTACATCTCATTAAAATTTTAATACTAAAAATGCTGTTATAAATTATCTCATTTGCTTATTTGCCATTTGTATATCATTTTTACTGATTTGTCTTTTTAAAAATTTTGTCTATTTTTAAATTGGATTGTTTTCCTAATGTTGAAATTTAAGTCATTGTACATTTTGAACAAGAGTTTTCATCAATATGTTTTATATAAATATTTTCTTCTAGTATGTTGTTTGTCTTTTCATTTGTTTAACCATATCTTTCACAAAACAAAAAATTTTTAATTTTAAGACAATCCAACTTAATTTTTTTTTCTTTCATAGGTCTTGGATTTGACGTTTTATCTAAACATTAATTACTAAACCAAGGTCACATAGATTTTTTCCTAGAAGTTTTATAGCTTTACATTTCACATTTAGGTCTTTGATATTCTTTGAGGTAATATTTGTGTAAGATAGGAAGTCTGTTTTTTGCATATAGTACGTAAAACTTTAACACCATTTTTGCAATGACTATCTTTTTTCCTTTAAATTGCTTTTGCTCCTTTTTCATAGATGAGTTGACTATATTTGTGTGAGAATATTTCAGGTTCTTTAAAATTTTGTTCCAGTGATCTATGTATCTATTCTGCAAATAGAGTAATATCCCGATGACTAGTTTTAGAGTAAGTGCTGAACTTGTATTGTGTGAGTCTTCCAACCTTGTTAATCTTCTTCAGGGTTGTGCTAGGATATTCTAGGTCTTTAGTCCTCGATATAAATTTTGAAGTCAGTTTATGATTATCTACAAAATAATTTGCTGGGATTTTGATTGGGATTGCAATAAATATATAGATTATTTTGAGAAGAATTGAAATCTTAATAACCTTGAATTTTCTAATCCAGGAATGCAGACTATATCTCCATTTATGTAGATCTTTTTTGATTCCTTTCATCAGAGTTTTGTACTTTTCATTAAAGATATTCTGTACATATTTTGTTGGCATTTACATAAATGTTTCCTTTTTGGGTGCTATTTAAATTGCATTTTTTAAAAAAAATCAAATTCTAATTGCACATTGCTGGTTTACATTAAAACAATTAATTTGTACATTAAGATTCTACCCTATAACCTTTCTGTATTTGATTATTAGTTTCTGAAACTGGAAATACTTTGAAGTTTCTTATATAATTATGCTATCTGTGAGCAAAGAGAGTTTTATTATTTTCTCAATATATGTAACTTTTATTTCTTTTTCTTGCTTATTGATGTTGCTAGGAGAATGTTGACTAACAGTGTTGAGAGATAACATAGTTTGCTTTTTCCTGATTTCAGATTTAAGCATGGTGCTAGCTATATTGTTTTGGCAGATATTCTTTATCAAATTTAGGAAGATTTCCTCTATGCCACATACACTGATTGCTTTTTCATGAATTAATGTTGAATTATTTAAAATTCCTTTTCTGCTTAAATGATATATAATTTATTTTCTTAGTTTGTTGATAGGATAGACAACTTTACTTAGTTTTGAATGTTGAACTATCCTTTCATACATGTAATAAATTTCATTTGGTTGTAGTTTATAATTCTTTACACATTGTTGGATTCAATTTGTTAATATTTTGTTGAGGACATTTGCATTTCTGCTCATGAGAGTTATTTGTCTCTAATTTTTTTTTTCTTTTTGTGTCTTCTCTGGTTTTGGTATTAGAGTAGTAATTTTCTCAGTGAATGAATTAAGAAGTGTTCCCTTCACTTCTAGTTTATGAAAGAGATTTTAGAGAATTGGTATTTGTTTGCTAAATATTTGGTAAAATTCACAAGTAAAACCATCTGGGCCTATAATCCTTTTCTAAAGATCATTAATTATTAATGCAATATATTTAACAGATTTAGTCTATCCAGACTATTTATTTCTCCTTGCATAAGCTTAGTAGTTTATATCTTTCAAATAATTGATCCATTTAGCCTAAATTAAGAAACATGTGGAGATAGAATTCCATGTAGTATTCATTTTTAAAAAATATCTTAACCTGAAAGTTATTTTTCTTCCCACTTTTAATAAGAATTTGTGAATCTTATTAGAAATTTGAAGAAATTTTTATTTAAAAATTTTAAAGTTTGATTAAGTTCAATAGTAGAAGTGCAGGTTTTTCACACAGGTAAACTTGTGTCATGGAAGTTTGTTATACAGAGTATTTCATCATCCAGGTGTTAAGCCTAGTACCCATTACTTATTTTTCCTGATCCTCTCCCTCTTGCCACCTTCCACCCTCTGAAAGCCTCAAGTGTGTGTTAATTTCTCTATGTGTCCACGTGTTCTTTAGCTCCTATTTATAAGCAAGAACATAAGATATTTGCTTTTCTATTTCTGTGTTAATTTGCTAAGGATAATGGCCTCCAGCTCCATCCATGTCCTTGCAAAGGACATAATCTCATTGTTTTTTATGACTGCATAATATTCTATGGTGTAGTCAATTAAATACACAACTTTAATTGGATAAAATTAATCACAAACAATCTCCATGTCCATATTAGAAATTTAATGCTTACATCTTTAAATTACTGGATTATGATAATTCTGCAATTAAAAGTCAAATGAGTAGCTCAGACATGAAACAGTAGATTCATAATCCCTTGAGATCTATGTGTCGAACAATCAAGTAAGAGATTATTACAGAATTGTAAGTCAAATATAGACTTCTTCACTTCTGCTGCTGCTACTAAAATGCAAGACTATTCAGGGTATTGTGTGTTTACACAGCTACTCCTCACTAATTTTCACACTTCCTTCCCAAAATTATTTCACAAAATTCTCTATAACTTGTGCTAAAATCCATGTTTCATTAGAAATAAAATAACAATTCTACGACAGTAGCCTTTAATAGAATGTTCCCTTTAACCCCTTGTTCTTCACTGAAACCAGGTTCTTACCCAAAGACATCACCTTCCTGAAGTGAAACTATGTGCTCTTATATTTATTTATTATGGCATGGAAACAAGAGGGCAGCATTGATGTTCTTCTATAAATCTAGACATTTCGTTTTCTACTTGTATGTGCAAAACCTTTCTCCTCCAGGTCATTTGCCATGCAGATAAAAGTCTCTGTTGTAATAATCACATGACACTCTGGTCACTTTCTGGCAGTCTCTGATTATCAGCTTTACTGAAGTTCTCTCCATTGCAAGCTCTGAAACCACTTTGGACAACATCCACCTGATGAATCCAACAAGCACAATGAATAAAATATTTCTGACCTTTTGACAAATACAATACTCACTTCAGCTACCGACACTCATGACCATACCTCAAATTTTGTCATTTCCCGAAGTGCAGGATTAGGTAAAATGATATAATAAGAGTACTGAGAGCTCAGATGAGCTCAGAGACCGTAGGCTGATAATGGTGTTAATTATTCTGTTCAGTCATGAGCAACCTAGTTATTAGGAGAACAGAGGATATGTAGGTGCCTAATCCAAGGATGGGGATTAGTAAGGTAAGAACTTCAAAGAGCAAAGGACCTGGGAATTGAAGGTATTGACAATAAGTAGTTGAAATTATGAACCATGAGTCCTGGGAAAGCTAGGTTTTAGGCTGTGCAAAAGGATAACATTATAACAAGAAGTAGGGTTTTTTATAACAGGGTCTTTCTAAATAGCATGAAAGAAAAAGTAAGAAAATGAGATTTGCTATGCAGAAAATAGAGATTTTAAAGAGATGCAGCTCAGGGAAATGACAATATTCCTTATTTATACTCTTAAACTTCATGAGATTAGTAAGTACTACCCTTCTTTCATTACTGATATTGGTAATTTGTGACTTTCTCTTTTTCCGTGGGTAGTCTTTCTAGACATTTGTCAACTTTATTAATCTTTTTAAACAATAAACATTAGCTTAGAATATTGAGTTTAGATATTTCTTCTTTTTGGTTTGTATACATCTAAGGGTACAAATGCAATTTTGTTAAATGAATATATTGTGAAGCAGTATATTTAATACTATAAATAACCTTCTAAGCACTGCTTTCATTACATTCCACAAATTGTGATAAGTTGTATTCTCACTTAGTTCAAAATATTTTTAAATTTGTTTTAAGCCTTTTTCTTTGCCTTAAGTGTTATTTTCTAGTGTGCTGTTTAATTTCCACATACTAGGGATTTTCTATATATGTTTTGTTATTGATATCTTGTTTTATTCCATTGTGGTCTGAGAATGTTCTTTTTATCTTTTTTTTTTTTTTTTTTTGTTATACTTTAAGTTCTGGGATACATGTGCAGAACATGCAGGTTTGTTACATAGGTATACACATGCCAACACCCATCAACCTGTCATCTGCATTGGGTATTTCTCCTAATGCTATCCCGCCTCTTTCCCCCCCACCCTTGATAGGCACCAGAGTGTGATGTTCCCCTCCTGGTGCCCATGTGTCCTTATTATTCAACTCCTACTTTGGGTGAGAACATGTGGCATTCAGTTTTCTGTTCCTGTGTTAGTTTGCGGAGAGTGATGGCTTCCAGCTTCATCCATGTCCCTGCAAAGGACATGAACTCATTCTTTTTTATGGCTGCATAGTATTCCGTGGTATATATGTGCTACATTTTCTTCACCCAGTCTATCATTGATGGGCACTGGAGTTGGTTCAAGCTTTTTTCTATTGTGAATAGTGCTGCAATAACTTACATGTGCATGTGTCTTTATAGTAGAATGATTTATAATCCTTTGGGTATATAGCCAGTAATGGGATTGCTCAATCAAATGGTATTTCTGGTTCTAAAGCCTTGAGGAATCACCACACTGTCTTCCACAATGGTTGAACTAATTTACACTCTTACCAACTGTGTAAAAGCACTCCTGTTTCTTCACATCCTCTCCAGAAGCTGTTTTTTCCTGACTTTTTAATGATAGCCATTTTAACTTGCATTAGATTGTATCTCATTGTGGTTTTGATTTGCATTTCTCTAATGACCAGTTTTTAATATATTTTTTGGACACATAAATGTCTTCTTTTGAGAAGTGTCTGTTCACATCCTTTGCCCAGTTTTTGATGGGGTTGTTTTTTTCTTGTAAATTTGTTTTAAGTTTCTTGTAGATTGTGGATATTAGCTCTTTGTCAAATGAATAGATTGCAAAAATTATCTCATTCTGAAGGTTACATGTTCATTCTAAAAGTTTTTTTTTTTTCCTGTGCAGAAACTCTTTAGTTTAATTAAATCCCATTTGTCAATTTTGGCTTCTGTTACTATTGCTTTCAGTATTTTAGTTGAAGTCTTTGCCCATTTCTATGTCCTGAATGGTATTGGCTAGGTATTCTTCTAGGGCTTTTATGGTTTTAGGTTTTAGGTTTATGTCTTTAATCCATCTTGAGTTAATTTTTGAATAAGGTGTAAGAGAGGGGTGCAGTTTCAGTTTTCTGCACATGACTAGCCAGTTTTCCCAACACTATTTATTAAATAGGGAATCCTTTCCCCATTGCTTGTTTTTGTCAGGTTTGTCAAAGATCAGATGGTTGTAGATGTGTGGCATTATTTCTGAGGCCTCTGTTCTGTTCCATTCATCTATATATCTGTTTTGATTCAGTCCCATGCTGTTTTGATTACTGTTGCCTTGTACTATAGTGTGAAGTCAGGTAGTGTGATGCCTTCAGCTTTGTTATTTATGCTTAGGATTGTCTTGCCTATATAGGTCTTCTTTGGTTTGATATGAAATTTAAAGTAGTTTTTTTCTAATTCAGTGAAAAAAATCAGTGGTAGCTTGATGTGGTTAGCATTGAATCTATAAATTACCTTGGGCAGTATGGCCATTGTCATGATATTAATTCTTCCTATCCATGAGCACAATATTAGACAGATCAATGAGACAGAAAATTAACAAGGACATCCAGGACTTGAACTCAGATCTTGAACAAGCAAACCTAATAGATGCCTATAGAACTCTCCACCTCAAATCAACAGAGTATACATTTTTTTTTTCTCAGCACCACATCACACTTAGTCTAAAATTAACCACATAATTGGAAGTAAAAGACTCCTCAGCAAATGCGGAAGAATGGATATCATAACAAACAGTCTCTCAGACCACAGTGTAATCAAATTAGAACTCAGGATTAAGAAATTCACTCAAAACCTCAAAACTACATGTAAATTAAACAACCTGCTCCTGAATGACTATTGGGTAAATAACAAAAGTAAAGCAGAAAAAGGTAAGTTCTTTGAAACGAATGAGAACAAGATACAATGTTCCAGAATCTCTGGGACACATCGAAAGCAGTGTTAAGAGGTAAATTTATATCAGTAAAGGCCCACAGAAGAAAGTGGGAAAGATCTAAAATCAACACCATAACATCCAATCAAAAGAACTAGAGAAGCAAGAGCAAACAAATTCAAAAGCTAGCAGAAGATAAGAAATAACTAAGGTCAGAGTAGAACTGAAAGAGATAGACACATAAAAAACCCTTCAAAAAATCAATGAATCTAGGAGCTGGGTTTTTGAGGAGATTGACTAAACAGATAGGCTGCTAGCCAGACTAACAAAGAAGAAAAAAGAGGAGAATCAAATAGATATAATAAAAAATCATAGAGGGGATATCACCACTTATCCCACAGAAATACACACTGCCATCAGAGAATACTATAAACATCTCTATGCAGTTTTATTCTTTCAAATTTAATACAATTATTTTCATGACTCATGACATCTTTTATCTTCATGATTGCTCCATGTACACATGAAAAAATGTATTTTGCTGTTGTTGGATGCAGTATTCTATAAATGATAATTTGAATTTCTATCCTTATAGTAAGCCACTGTCATAACTCAAGACCTATCACTCTTCTGCACAATTGAATCATGATATGATAGGAAACACCATACCTTTACCTCTTCAGTCTTTGATGGTAGCTCAAACATTTCTTGTTCTTCAAGAAATATAATCTTGTTTTATATTTAACAGAGAGAAGTTCTGATGGATTGAAGTAAAATTTTGATCCTTGGAGATTGAATAATTTTGAGCCAGTATCCAGTTTTGTCCTATAGTCTCTTCTCCAATGTATAGTTCTTCTGGTAAGTGGCTGCCGGTCTCTCCGGAAAAAATGAGAGCAAAGTTTTATAGTATATATTCTTCTTAAGGAAATCCTGATTTCTCATTGAGGAAACTTGGGTTTGTCAACTGGATCAGGTCTTGGAACTGGGGAAAAGTTCGTAAATTTCTGTGGTGGTGTTATCTCAGGTCACTTTTTCTGGATGAAACTAATACAGAACAAAGAAGAGCTCAGTGCCCTTGCAGCATCATTTAAACCCCGGACCCAGAACTGACTTTACCATTCCCAGTTATATGAGTTAAATAATTACTTTTTACTTCTTATATCATTTTAATTTGTGCTATTATATCTTACATATGAAAGAATCATTATACTTACTTCAAATAGAAATTAACAAGTGCAAATGTCCCAAATCGTATACACTGATTTCCACTTATTTTCTCACAGGGACAATTGAATAGCTTCTCCAGGATCTAGAGCAGTTAAGACTTACATGTTCAATGATGATTAATGATTTTCCTAAAAAACACTGAGCAGGTTAAATCCTAAGCACTGATATGACAGTGTTAGAACCTTTAGAGAGAGCCATATGGCCTTTGGGTAGAGCCAATTGTGAAAGGGATCATACCCTGGTAAAAGGGACCCCAGAGAGCTCTTTCCTTCTTTTTACCATGTGAAGATACAAAGAGACGTCAGCGGTCTGCAACCTAGAAGACAGCCCTCATCAGAATCTAACAATGCTGGTACCACAGACTTGAATTTCTATCCTCCAGAATGATGAGAAATAACTTTCTGCTGTTTACAACCCCTTCTGGTCCATCATATTCTGTTCTAGCAGCCCAGACTAGACACTGACTCCTCCCTTAAACTTTTTATCTCTCTATCCCTTACACAAAGGGGAAAAAACCCTCAGTTTTAATACTGCCAAAAATCTTTGTTGACTATTTCACAGAAAATAACTTAGTGGTAGAAATTTTTGTGGAAAGGGAGTGTTTAGAACAGTCCCGAGTGGGAAAATGTTTCAGCAGTTAGGTTTTCAATAATATACATCATTTGCACCAATTTGCTTTGTCTGCAAATAGAGTAACCTTGCTGGCAGGCATCTATGAAGGCAATGAATCTAAATCTCCCTTCTTGTCACTTTATTTTATCTGGAAAATCTTTTGGAAATCATTTTACAAAAAGTCTTTCCTTGCACTGCTGTGATAGGAAAGAATTAAAAGAATCAAATAATATTTATTTGTTTGTCATAGCCCCTCATCTGACCTGTAAAGAAATAGGTATCTTGAAACAAAAAATAATCTGAGTGTATGATTTTGTGTGAGAAAAGTTTTATATATAGTTGAGAAATAGCTTCACAGAATCATTTGTTATGGTCAGATTCTTTCTATAAACGGCAATTCTGCTCAAGTGTTATGTTGACAAGGGCTTGTGTCACTAGTTTATGCCATTTCAGTCTGGATGTATGGACAAAATTCTTAAATTAGATTTTTTATACTTACAGTAATTTGAGAAAGACTTTTACCACTTTTCTTCATAATATAGGATAAAAATATGTTATTTCAATTCATTCTACACCATTCATTGTTTAAAGATATAGTTTCATATTTGCTTTTAAGATCCTTTAAGGAAATCTTTACAAATACTTCTCTATCATTTAATTTTTAGAAAACAATTTAGCATTCTTCCTTTAACTTTTTCACCTTAAAACAAAGTCTTAATCTTTGTTGAAAAGCATTTCTTGATAGAAATGTAATTTTAGTTTATCTACATTGACATTTGAATTTGTATGCATCCATTAAACATTCAGGTTATATAAATAATGCGATCTGTATTTGAACAAAGAAATCTTTCATGGATGAATAACTTCTTCACTTGGCATTATGACAGCTATTGAGAACTGGAAATTTCTGCATTAAGAAAATTGTCTGAAAATATCTTTGCTGAAGGAAAGAATATAATGGGATAACTCTTTAACGACTTTTAAATTTTTTTGATAATTCAGTAATTTTATAAATATAAAATACATAGCATATTTTACAACTATTTGGGAGAATAGATTTATTAAAAATATATTTATCTGTGGCTAAAATATGTCATGTTCTACACATTTGCAATGTGTGTACTCTCCTTTATTCCTAGCAAAACTTCTGTTATGCTCTACAAAGACCCCAGTCCTTCTATCTTTTTAGCAGCAGAGCACTGAACTCCTATTTGTACAGTAATTTATGCTGCAGTTTTCTTGACCTTTCTTTCCACAGTTTGTTGTTCAGCCTGCTTCATCTGCTTGTTTTCTTTACCAGTAACCATCACACACATTTCACCCTGGACCTGAGCATGTTGTATAAAACCCTTCACTAATTTGCCACAGAAAATCATAAATGCGTTTTTTAACCACATTGGCATGTGAGAGAAAACAAAGTAGAATAACTGTAAGCTTAAGCTCTGTTTTTTTGTTCTTTGAAAGTCTAAAAATTAATACAACACCTGCCACATGGAGGCACACAATAAATATTTGATGAATAAATAAAAAAGATAATGTGTATATAAGAAGAAAATCAGAAAAAGCAGCCATAGGAAGTGTGGCAGTTCGGCATATAGGAAAAGAATACGGGAAAAAGGTAAATCAAAGGGAGAAAAAAGAACAGGACCAAGAAAAGCAGCCAGATGGATCTTACCACATGCCAGGACCACAGGGTAGGCAAGGATAAAGAAAGACATGCATAGCGATTATGGGAAGATTTGTTAGCTAGGATGTGCCAGGGACTTGAATATATTCAGGCATTCATCATTAATTCAAAATATATTTTTTAATCACCTACTATATGTCAGGCACTGCTTTGGAGTCTTGAGATACATCACTAAACAAGAAAGATAAAAAATCCTGCCCTCATGTAGCTTCTGTATATATTTAGATGGTATATCATAATCCCAATAAATAAATAATCCAAGTGTTACGAGGAAAATACAGTTGTAGAATAGTCTAAGGGGATCAGGTGTACCAACAGAGTGGTCCGGAAGGTACCATTGAGAAAGTGAGGTCTGATTAGAGGAATGGATGGGAGTTAGTCAAGTGTACAATCTGGAGGAAGATCAGTCTTTGTAGAGGAAACTCTTAAAGCAAAGATCCTTAGGAAGAAGCTTTCTTGGGGTGTGGGAGGAACAACAAGGAAGACAGGAGTGGAGCAGGGGGAACAAGGAGAAAAGTAGCAAGAGATTAGGTCAGATTTAATGACAGGATTGGAGAGCAAAGAACAAACCATGAACTTTGTAAGATATTTGGCTTTAACCCTGAGTAAGATGGGAAGCAATGGGAGGGGTTAGAGTAGGGGAGTAAGTTGTCTGTCATTTGTTTAAAAAGGATTTCCTTATTCAGCTCTTATAAATAACTCACAAAACAATGTTTCAGTTAGAATGGTGTTAGCTGCAAGTAACTCAGCTGAAATTGGATTTAACATTAAGAATTGATTTTTGTCAAAGATTGGAGGATCTGGAGGAAGGTGATTCTGAGGACGGTGTAGCGAATTAATAATGCTACCTCTGTGGGTGTTCATTCTGCTGGTCTTTCCATTCTACAAGGTGATAAAGTGGTTGCTATAAATCCAAGGATCGTATCCTCCCGTAACTGTCCTCAAAGGCAAGATGAAAGAAAGCTTCTCACTCTTGATCTTGCTCATGTTCTCTCTCTCTTGCTCTGTCTTTTTCAAGGAGTGAAATCTTTTCCAGAAATCTCTATCATCTGTCCTGTGAGATTTCTTTGAACTAAATGGATCACAAATCAAACAATAAGCCCATTACTAACTTACAAGTGGGAAGAAAACTAACAACAATCAAGAGATATCACCTGGTGTGGAACCTTGCTACCTAATACCTGAATAAAACTAGAACTGTGCTAAACAAGAATAAGAGGAATTGGCTGATGTGTAGGCAAGTGATAATGTCTTCCAGAGGTAGTGAATTTTGTTATTGTATTTATAGGTGAGTAGCGATTTAAAGAGTCTTTGTAACTTTCCGAAGGTAATACAACTAGAATGGACAAATCAAGGATTAAACTCCAAGTCTGTCTGGATACAAACTTATACTTGTTTTATTAAAGAAAGCTAACTATGCCACATTGTTGCAGGGAATTGTTGTAGGGTAACCTTTATCCTAATAGGAAATACTGTTAATTTATAACTGTTACATGAACCTTTCAATGCTTATTGAGAAACATATTCTGTCTTTAAACAGAGGTCATTTATAAAGCCAAATACTAGTTAGAAGTTGTAGGTAGACAGAGTTTCTCATAGTAGTCTAGCTACAAACCACAGAACTCAGTTTAGTTGAATCAGAAACAGAATTTAATAAAAATGTATGGTTTCTATGCTTTCAAATTTGTTAAGTTGTATTTTATGTTCCAAAATGTGGTCTATCTTGGTGAATCATCCATGTGAGCTTGAGAAGAATGTGTATTTTGTTGTTCGAAGCCGTTCAGCTGGTTCCACAGAGCTTAGCTAGGTCCACAGATGTATTAGCTGACTAATGCTGGCTAATGAGATCATAAGTACTTAAATAAAGTCTATTGTCTAATGTTCTTTAGATGGAGCTTAAAAGGGCAAAACTAATGTTTCCACAGTAACTTTATTTATTTATTTATTTTTGTACTTTCAGTGCTGGCCAGATGTTTACTATCCAATTCATTTGATTGACATCTTTCCTTGGTTTAATTTAGGTAGTCAGTGTGGTGGTGGACAACTCCTGAGAGCTATTTCTGTAAGGAGAACATTTATTTGTCTCTGATCTTGTTTATTATGTGAGCTATTATGTTTTAACAGTAAGTCAATAATGTTATTACTTTATTTCCCATACATATATGTTGTCTTACTCTAAATACTGAAAATAGTCTAATTTCCCAGATATTAATATCTTATTTTTACCTTACCCCATATACCATTTTTCATATTGGGCCCCCTCTCTTTAGACTCTTCTGGAAGTAGAAAAACTCCAATAATCAAACCTATCCATTAATTGATTAGAAAAGTATTCTGAAGCTCTTGATTTAATGAGGTTTGGAAATTGTCTTAAACTTTATTTATTCCTACTCTCTTTGCCGTCCCATTATATGGGTGAATGTGACCTGAGGGTGGTCAGTAATTACTCATTGACTGGCGGGAGCGCAAATATTCACTGCCGTAAAATAAAGATGCCTAGTGGGAGACAATGGGGGTCAAAGCTTTTCACCCTGAATGAAATATTTTTGACAGTTTTTCTTATGAAAGAAGTTAATAATTTGAACAAGAGCTACAGTAACACTGTTGGCTTTTTCACAGTATGTACAGTATTACTGAAATATGTAAATGTAAGAAGTCTATTTTAATAGAACTTTTTAAAGGTATGAATGTGCCCTTTTGATAGGAAGAATAAAAATAAAAGATAATTAGGTTGACTGCTACGAAAGAACTCACATTTCCACCCTGGGCTATAGTGAAACATTCTGCCTAAGTTACGCAGCTTGATCCATCCAAGAAAATTGCATTTATAGTATTCCTCGAGCAAGAAAGTTTAGAAAGTAATGTCATGACCTTAAACAAGAATTCTAAATCTAATAAGACACTGTTTTAATGTAAGAAGGTGATTTAGCAATGCATTTTAATAACACTTATTAAATCTAATATATAAGAAAATTTGTACTTGGAATATGTTTTGAAACCTTTGAAAATAGATAAAGGACTTAGATTTTAAATCAGAATATTAACATTTAAAGAAATATCCGTTTTTTATCTTTCAAGGTATTTGCCCCATTGAACAATCTTTTCTCATAGACAGACATGTTTGGATGGTAAACCAGTCAAACCTTTGGGGAACAAAACGTCACAGTAAATTTGTGTCTAGTTAGGATGTGGCCATGATAGCCAAGTTGTTTGCCTATGACGAGGGTCCTGTTCCATGTGTCAATTTGTTCTGTTTAAAAATCTACTTTGTACTCTGGCATACCAGTTCCATTTCTACTTTCCAGTTCTTCAGGGAATGAGCTGTCTTGAAACAACACATCTCCAAGTGATTGGATTCTGTTTTCAAATGTCTTTCCCTTCTCCTGTTTTATGGTCTTGAACTTCCACTGGTCTGCTTTTCATCTTTGCTTGGTTAGAAAGCCTGGCTCTAGGAATCATTTTATATGTTTGCTTTCAGTACTCAGTTGGGTGTTATAAATGAGCCTGGATCCTACTATACTTAAAGAGAGTCTTAATCATGAACAAAATTATCTTTTAAAAATGAATGATAATTTCAATAAGTTGAGGTATGAATCTATCTTTAGGGGACCCTTTTTATTTGTTTCAAGAAACAAAATGATACTCCCTGCAATAAAATATTAATAAATAAATAAAGAACCTACAACTTATGTGGTCCTTTGAGTTATATAAAGGTAAAGTAAATCCCCTTCACCGAAACAGATATTTGAAGATACACATGTTCAACATGTTAAGCTGCTTTGTGTTTATAGAGACATTAGCTGAGTACAGTTTTAGTAGTTTCGCCTTTAAAAATTGTTTCTTTTAACAGTATATTTATTTTAAAAGTGTAGATTTAAAGTGTCCTATAACTTTGTTACTTCCTTTTGCTCTTAAGAAGATAAGCTGTGTGTATTCTTACTGTATTGCAAAAAGTAGCTTGGGAAGAGAAACTACAAAGACTAAGGAAAGTGTGGTCTTGCTCTTCTCTTTAACTGTTAAGTAAAAAGAGAAACACTAAGAGGAACTGGCCAGCACTTTGTCATCTTATCATAAACTATACTACTGATTCCCTAGATTTAGACTAACAAAAATACTTTGTTATTGATCCATTAAGCTCCACATAATTTAATTGTCTTACTGGAGCTATAAAGAAAGACAATCTCTTTGTAGAGATAATCCTTTTCCCCTTAAATAAGTGATGATTTTTACTTTCTTTTCTTTTCTTTTCTTTTTTTTTTTTTTTTTAGTTTAAGATCTGGGGTACATGTGCCAATCATGCAGGATCGTTACACAGGTATACACATGCCATGGTGGTTTGCTGTATCCATACCCCCGTCACTTACATTTGGTATTTAACCTAATGTTATCCCTCCCCAATCCCCCCACCCCTTGCTATCCCTCCCCTAGTCCCCTGACCCCCCAACAGGCTGTAGCGTGTGATGTTCCCCTCCCTGTGTCCATGTGTTCTCATTGTTCAATACCCGCTTATGAGTGAGAACATGAGGTGTTTGGTTTTCACGTCCTTTGCTGGGACATGGATGAAGTTGGATCGTTCTCAGCAAACCGAAACAAGAATAGAAGTGACTATTTCTGATGTCAGTCCTGTACAAAATTGTTCCTAGGGCTGTGTTGCAGAACTAGGGAAGGGTTAGTGAAAGAAAGAAGCTAACATGATCAGAAGTGCTGCAGTTGCTGCATTACTACAGGATACTCATGCCCAAGAGCAGTGATATGTTACAGAAGAGATATTATAGGAGACAGGCCAAACAGCAGAGATTTTGAGGGCATTTAAGTACACGAAACATTTGCTGGTAGAGGTAGTAGCAGTGAGGGAGATAAAATTCTGGAAATCAAGATTATGGGGCTTAAGTCAGTATAATTTGAATGTTTAATAAAAATATACCATTCCTTTGGAATTGCAGCTAGTGATGCCTGGAAATTTAAGCTCTAAACCATCTTTTTCTGGACTGATGACCTTGCTTTAGTCTTAGTTACAGACTTATGCCTCAATGTCAGAGTCCTTCTTAAACCTATTGATAAGCTATTAGTTTTAATTAATCAAATAAAGTTTTACATTTTTCTCTAGCTAGAAAGTGAAATTTCAAGAAATTTTTAAAAATTCTAGTTATCTAGTTTGAGTTCATTTTCAAATTTGAGGATCTTCTAGGAGTTTGTCTATTTAAGAATATGGTGAAATGCTACTTCCTCTGTGAAATCTTCTATGTCCTCAGAAAATGCATTGTTTTTCTTTTAATGGTCCATATGTTTTTTTATTTCATTTTTTTCTTAGAGACAGTGTATTGCTCTGTCACCCAGGCTGAGTGCAGTGGCGTGATCATAGCTCACTGCAGCCTCAAACTCTTGGGCTCCAGTGATCTTCCCTTCTCAGCTTCATGAGTATCTGAGACTACAGATTTGTGCCACTATGCCCAGTTAATTATTTTATTTTACTTTTGTGTTTGCCTACAAAAGTGCTGGGATTAGAAGCTCACACCATCACATCTGGCTGATTTTTTATTTATTTATGTTTTCTATAGAGATGGGGGGATCTCACTATGATACCCAGGGTAGTCTTGAACTCCTGGCCTCAAGTGATCTTCCAGCCCTGGCTTTTTAAAATGCTGGGATAACAGGTATGAGCCACTGTGCCTGGCCTCATATTATACCCTTTTTTATACCTTTTTTATTAACTCAATTTTTATCAAATGCCATGTTACTGCTATTTTTGTGCATGTCCTCTATGTCCTATGGTATGATAACCTCAAGAACAGGAACTATAATTTCATTTGTTTCCTGATTTTCTCAGCAAATATTAATTGTATACTATGTTCTTGCTCTTCTTCTTCTTGCAATTAACACAATATATAATGTACATATAGCCAGTGTCCAGTAAATGTTAGTGGAGAGCTAAAAAAAAAAGAGACTATCTTCATTTTCTCCAGCTCCCTGGAATAGCCTCTCTCAATATGCCCTTAATGATCAGAATGGAAATCAGTGGTGTTTCTTTGTGTGTGTGTATTTTCCTTAATTAAAAAAAAATCACTTTGAAAATATCAGTTAGATGTGTAACTTATTTCTAAGCAAATGCTTAGAAATTTGTTAATGTGTTATAAAAATCTTACAGGAACTACAGACAGCTATTCTGTTCATTATAGCTATGAGACTGAAGCAAAATATATTTTCCTTTCAAAATATGTGTTCCTTTCAAAGAGACCCTAAAGTGACATGGCAAATTTGCTAGTGATGCTTAGGAATACTAAAAATGAAATTAAAATGCATCTAATTAGCTGTCACCTTAGTGGCCAGTGGCTTTATTTGGAGGAAACACTGATGTACTTCTCAGTGCTCAGAAAAATCTTGTTGACATTGAATAAACATTCAATTATTCACACAAAAAATACATTGTCAGTGCCATACAGCTACCAACATTTCAAAGGAGATAGAAGAAAAAGAGAAACTAGGACACAATAGGATTTTAACAACTTGTGTAAACTTGTCACAGACTTTGACTTCCCCATATTTAACTCAAAAGTTTGCACTTTCCACAATTTTAATTTCTTCTGCAAAGTATAAACAATTTATGGGTTGAAATAAAAACCTTGGCCAAGTACGTGTTTAAAATATTTCGTCTTTTCTAGGTTGTTAATTCCTTGAGAACAGGAATTGTGTCTTTCATCTCTGAAATGCTAATATCTATACCATCCCTGATAAATAGTAAATGTATACAATCCCTAAGATGCAGTAAATGCTTAATGAATGTGCACTGAATGAAGTAATAATGTGATATTTCCTTATTGATGTCTTCATTCCAAGCCTTTCTACCTGTAAAAATGTGAAACATTTTATTGCTTGTTTTTTTTTTAAATGTCTCCTCTAAAATAAATTAGGGATAAACAACATGAAATATTTTTGAATTGAAAATTGTGCCCAAGCTACATATACTATAAGATTATGATTGTATGAGTTTTTAAATATTATTTCTCTTTAGAAAAAATTTATCTGTATGTTGGTCGTGATTGAGAGAAGTGTCACAGGAAAATCTTCAATCGTCGGAAGTCCCACTGTGTGGGAAAATATTGAATAATTGCCTAAAAAATTATAAGAAATGACATTATTATATTTCCTCTGAAAACTAAGATAGTATCAGTGCAGGGAGTCAACTAAAATTATTTAGCCGAGATATTTATGCTGGTGGAAGATATAGTATTCAGGGAAGAAAAAGCATAACAATCTGCAATAGGAAAAGAGCATTGTAAAAGCAGGGAGCCTACACTACAGAGAAAATAAGTAGACTCCCATTGTAGAGGGCAACGTAATGGCTTTTGATTCAAAGACCCATAGTTCAGCTTTCATCTTTTCCCTAATAATGAGTCCATGTTTTTGAATACATAAAAGTATGGGAGTCCCTGAGATAGGGCAGCTTCCTGAATTCTGGAGTCCTTTAAGAAATACTCCTAATCCCATTCAAAGGGTAGAAAGATAAGTCTTTTTTCTTCTTTCTGGATTTATTATTAATTGTGGAAAATATAAAAGTAGTGTGCTAAAGATGGCTTGTACTATCCCAGGAGGGCCATTTGTGCATTTCTTTGTGGCTGTACATTCAATGCTATGATATTGAAATTGGCCAGGGTGGGAGGTTTTACATAATAAACAATGACAAATGCTACAAGTTAGAATTGTGGCTTTTTTTTTTTCTAGTTTAACAGAACACTATTGAAAAAGATAGAGACTTAATTAGAGCTTTGAAATTAAAACTAATTATTCAGGACATCTCTTATCAATTTTCTGAACTCCTCCTTTTTCTGTCCATCCTGGTTCTCCTCTGTGAACAGTATAAAATCCGCTCACCTCAGTATAACATACAAAGCCCACCATGCTCTTGTCACTACTCATTTCCCCAACTACTAGAGCCACATACACAAGGAGTCTGTGTTTTTTGCTTTTGTAAACTTCTGCACCTGTTGGTCTCTCTGCTTAGAATAACTTTCTCCCATGTTTGTGTTTCACCAAATCCTACTCATTCATTAAAACTCAGATCCTATATCTAGGATTGCTTAGAAAAGCTTTTTCTTGACCTCCCCTAACTACCACCTTTAGCTAAATTAAACATCCTGCTTGTAGTCCCATTGATATTCTGATTACTTTTATTACAGCATATTTCTGACATGAAGTCAGTACTCATTTTTAATTGCTACTGTAACGAATTATTATAGATTGTGTGGCTTAAAATGGCAAAAATTTATTTTCTTATAGTCCTGGAGAACAGAAATTTCAAATGAGTTTCACTGGGCTAAAGTCTAGGTATTGATGGATGAGGTTCTGTTCCTTTCTAGAGGGTCTAGGAGAGAATCTGCTTCCTTGTTTTTTCCAGCTTCTAGTATGCCCAGACTCTTTGCCTTATTGCTGCTTTTCATCTTAAAAGTCAGTAATGACTGATCAGTCTTTCTTGCATCATATTATCCTGATACTGACTGTTCTGCTTCCTTCTTCCAGATTTAAGACTCTTGTTTTTACATCTGGCCCACCTAGATAATCTAGGGCAATCTCCCTGTTTAATATAAACTGATTAGCAACTTTAATTCCATTACTTATCTTAATTTTCCTTTGTCAGGTAATATTATATATTTAAAAATTCTAGGAATTAGGACATGAAGCTTTTTGGGAGATTTTTTTTTTTTTTTTGCCTATCATAGGGTCATAAATATTATTTAACCTGCATGTATACAGTCCCAACTTCTAGTATTGCATAAAACCTCCATGAATATTTTTTCAACAAAGTAGTAATTACAAATCATCAACAAGTTTTTCACATAATCTTGCAAGTTTAGAATTAGGAACAATGTTAAAATTTAGCTCTTTCATGTTTATTGGGCTGCAGTAGGAGTTTAAAAAGTTATTGATTATATATCTTTGCATAAATGTTGGTATCTGCTCTTGAAAAATTTTGGTACATAAAAAGTTATTGACTACATCACAAAATATGGCAATATATTTAGAAGTGCTCAATATTTATTAAAATTCATTGGACAAATCTTCATAAACTGCTACTTAAACATCTCATGAACTATGAGTATTTTTGAATATTTCAGGAATCTACTACAGTTTTTTAACCATCAACATAAATGTGCCCATCTCTAAACAGAAATCAGACTTTTTAAAAGCATAACATAAACAATAATTTATAATTGATTTTTTTCCTTGCTAACATATAAATCAAAAATAATGTCATGTTTGAATAAGCAGAAAACTGTGAGACCCTTTGAAGTAAGAAATCAAAGACTATTTTTCACAATGATATATGGATCAACAGTTTAGTTTGAGCTGATTTCAGCAAGGTAGTCAGGAGGTCACTACAAAATTAAAAAAAAATCTTGCCCAATGGTCAGGTAACAATATGTATTCTACCTGTAACATCTACATGGCATATAGAAAGCATATAGAAAGGTAATATTCTTATATTTGAGTAAACTTTTACTCAACAAGGTTTGCTGCTTAACTCCATAACTCTCTATAACTATGCTTCGATTTTATGGAGTGCATATTGGAAAAGTTGGTAGTAGTTTAAATATATGCATTAAGGCAACTTAAAATCAGAGTGTTACTATTCAAAAAGGCTTTTTACACAGCGTTTTAACATTTTCAAATTATATTATACAATACTAATGTATTGATTTCAATAATGTCTGTAGTAGGATTCAGGGGAGACAAATTAAAAGAGGACATAAAAATTCAAAGGAACTTACTATTTACAAAGACATGAAATTCTCCTATCAGCAAAGTCAATCAATTATATTATTAACAAATTTAGGTGGCCCACTGTGCCATACACAAAGGAAATTTGGGATAATTAATGACTAACCTACCAGTAGCCATCCCAGGAGATGATAATTTCTTTTGGTTGTAATTCTTAAGATAATATTGAAGTTACTGATTTTATAAAAATTCATTTTTCTTTTGGAAACATTTAGTCTCTTTATGTTCTTAAGTGTGTGTCAGCCAGTGGATAATTTCTGGGCTATTCTATATCTTTTCTTAATCAAAGTCACTTGAGGTAATGTTGCATTTAGCTAAATATATAGTAGGCTGCCTCATCTCTTAGGTATTAGAATCTGTGAAAAGCTGTCTCTTCCCACTTATGTCATCTGACTTTTTTTACAAGTAATGTTTTCTTGTTTGTCTATCCAGCTTATCATCATGATTGTTTATAATAAGTGAAAAATATGCAAAGTTCTATGCTACACTGTGTGAAGAAAGACCAGCAGAAATGATCTAGAACTCTCACCTGCAAAATCTTCCCAGTTCTGGTACAGGGTTCCTGATTGTGTAACTTTGTTTTTTATTTCTTTGGCTTTCATGCTTGTAGAATTGTTTATGCAAATTACAGATTATGGGCAGGCTTTTTGATCACAGACAGTATAATGAATCAGGAATTCATGAATGTGAAACTCACGATAAGTTATTGAACTTGGAGCTTCAATTTAGGAAAAAGATGATTATTTATACAATAAGTCCTTGGTAAATAATAGGTTCTTGGAAACTGCAACTTTAGGAGAAAGAATGTACAGTTCTTCGAATAACATCCTTTCCTTCAATGTTGTTTTCTATTATAACGTTGATGAGGAAAAAAAGATTGTTTTGTTATATGTAATTTTCCTTAAAGTCACAGTTTCCAAAAATCTATTGACAAAGTGAGAACTTACTATACATATATCAATTTTCTTGTAAGATTAAATGAAATTAAGTAAAATATTTAGAAGTTTTAGGACCTTCTAGTGATTAAAAAAAAATTGATTATACATTCCTCTCTGTAATGATTGAAAAGTGTAATAGTGGGGAATAAGATCAATTTTGAAGCAAAGTCAAGGGTAAGTCCATGAAGGAAAGCCAAGTATTAAGAGTTGTAAAAGGCAAGAGTATGAAGCTCCATTAATGTTTCTACTATTGTCCTCAAAGTTAGGAAGAGAATACCCTGAAGACAAAGGTTAATAGTCATGTTACAGAGAGAAAGCATCAAATATTTTAATCCAGTATGCTGTACACAAAGGAAATTTGGGATAATTAATGACTCATCCACCAACAGCCAACCCAGGAAATAATAATTTCTTTCCATTATAATTCTTAGATAAGATTAAATAAGCTGATTTTATAAAAATTCATTTTTCTTATGTAAGCATTTGGTCTCTTTATGTCCTTAAGTGTAACCATAAAATAAATAGCAGTTTATTTCTGTGATAGCTTTTTCTTTTATAGAAAGGTGGCATGTGATCAATTTTTGATTGATTATATAGAATGAGTCCCATATCACTTTGTTTTTCATAGCTCAATTAACTTTTTGGGTGAATACCCAGCCAGTCATACATAGCTTAAAGTTGTGGCTAAAGTTCCAGATAAATTTCATGTGTTTTATGTTTATGTTTCAAGACATAGATTGGGTATCAACCATCTAATTAAAAGCTCTATTTATGGAGCACCTCCTCTGAGTAAGATATTGTACTAGATGAGAAATATATGTTGTATTCGTTAGGGTTTTCTAGAGGGACAGAACCAATAGGATATATGTAATATAAAAGGGAGTTTGTTAAGAAGAATTGCCTCATATGATCACAAAGTGAAGTCCCACAGTTGGCTATCTGTGAGTTGAGGAGGTAGGAATCCAGTAGTGGTTCAACCTGAGTCCCAAAACCTCAAAAGTAGGGAAGCTGACAGTGTAGACTTCAGTCTGTGGCCCAAGGCCTAAGAGCCCCGGGCAAACCATTGGTGTAAGTCCAAGAGTCTAAGAGCTGAAGAGCTTGGAATCTGATGTTTGAGGGCAGGAAGCATCCAGCATAGGAAAAAGATGGAGGCCAGAAGACTACAGCAAGTCAGATTCTTTCACCTTCTTCTCTCTGCTTTTTCTAGCTGTGCTGACAGCAGATTGGATGGTTCCCACCCACATTGTGGGTGGGTCTTCCTCTCCCAGTTTACTGACTCAAATGTTAATCTATCTGGCAACACCCAGATATGTCCAGAAACAATACTTTGCATCCTCCAAACCAATTAAATTGACACTTAATATTAAGCATCATATATGTGTGTGTATATATGTGTGTGTGTGTGTGTATATATATATATATATATATATATATATATATATAATTTTATTTAATGCTTATACAAGATTACTAAATGCATAATGTTATAATTTAATAACAGATGAAACAGGCTCGGAAAGGTTTAAGTAACCTGTTCAAAGAAGTCACACAGCTAGAATATGTTGTTGCTGAAGTTCCAAAGTTGGAGTATCTGATTCTGAGTGGAAGCTATGGCATGGTGTCACTGCCTATGCTAGCCTAGACCCTAGAATATTTGGAAAAGAGTTATTAAAATCTTGTTAAAGTGGTTTTACACTGTCAAGTGTTAAGCTGGAGCTAGGTTTCCCAGAAGTTTATTTTCTGGGCAGTTCTGTGGTGAGGACACTAGCTCCTGCATACAACCCACATTAATGAGATTGGAGAGTATGAAAGGCAAATATAATTTCTGTTTGGCCTTGTGGGTTGTAATTTTTTCTTGAGATTGCCCTACTTTTCTGGCTTTCCCTTGGTTCACATTCGTTTTTCTCCCTTTCTCTTGGCTCTGCTGCTCTACTGTGCCTCTACAGTCACTTTCTGACTGGAAATAAACAACCTTCTACAGAGTTCCCCTGTAACCATGATTGGACAAGATCGAATCTCTATAATAAATCATATATTCTACCACATAGCTAGTGGTTCTGCTTGCCTGATGGAGCTATGACTGCCACACTTGTGAAATGTCTTGCAATGGTCATCGTTGACAGATTATTTCTGGAACATTCTGACTGTGTATCTTTGAAGCAAACTATACCCTATCTTATGTTATAAGTTCAAGACAATGATTGTTTCCCTTGCTCACAAAAGTGAATGATTTCAAAAGCTAAAATAATCTCTCTAAAGCTCATTCAATTGAACAAGTGCATCAAATATATTAGAGCCATGGTATGATTTACATGCTGAAATGTACGTTCATGAGGTCAAAATACCAGCTTGCATTATTCCTTGACTCTTGACTATAAATCTTGTGTAAGTCATACAAATTCATTTGTATAGGATCAATTCTAATCTTTATCATTAAGTGTTTTTTGCTTTGTATTATTTAAGGTGATTGGCTTGTAATTACTCCATTTACTTATGTTCCTACTCAGCTTCAACATAACGAACAATTACCCTGTCTTTAGTACTATGAGAAATGTATTAAATCCGCATCTAAGTTGATTTTAAAAATATTTAAAATCCATGCGATAACTCAATATGTACTTTTTTCACTCTGGATTACACAGAAGTAGTTTAATTTAGCATTTGTGATTTCTTGATTATCCATGCACATGGATTTTCGCAACATCAGGCAACGTATCTAATTAGAATGCCCCATTATGTGACAAGAAATTAAGAAATAGCACTGGAATGCATCTAACAGGTATTTCTCTTTCCCTTATTTTTATCCTTTAATTTTCACAAGTCCTTCTTTTTGTGAAGAAATTGATACATAACTCTGACAACAGAGGGCTGTTAACCTGATAGTAATCATAACTGGTAAAGGTGTTAGAAATATAACAGCTCCATTTGTGTTCTGTTTACTGTTTAGAACTCTCCCTTGTGCATTAACTTAATACTCATAAGAAACCTATGAGTAAGCAAGTATTTTTAACCTTATTTAAAATAAGAGGAAATTGAGACTCAATGACTTTAAAGGTGAAATCACAGAGCAAAGAAATGTTGAGTCAAGATTTGAACTGTGGTCTCCCGACTCCATATATAGTGCTCTTTTCTTAACACATCAAATTTTGACAATGTTTAGTATTAAAAAATGTTTTTAAAAATTTTAAATGAGAAGCAAATGATATAATGGAAAGAGCACATGTTTTAGAGGTTTCTCTCTTTTTAAATCAAGTATCTGTGATCTTAACCAAGGCCCTGTGACCTTGCTTGAGTCACTTAATTTTCCTGATGCACTTTTTCTGATTTATAAATGAATCATAACATTTACCTTCCAATTTTATCGTGAAAAAGCTCTCCCAGCGTATTTTGTAGTATAGAATCATTGCTTATTAATTTTGTAGATATTAAAATATGATTATTAGTATCTTAACAAATATTTGTTTTATTTTGAGTAGTTCTAAAAAGTTTGAATCTCTTAGCAATTACATTTTTAAGGTTATTTTCATTTTTAAATGTATGTCTCTAATTATAGGGCAGTGGCTCTCAAATTTTAGCATGTATTAGAATCAACTAGAGGGCTTGTTAAAACAGAGATTGTTGCAAGATCAGAATTTGCCATTAAGTTTCTGTAAGGCAGACTCTAAGAATTTTTACTTCTACTAAGTTCTTCATCAATATAGATGCTCTGGATCAAGGACCACACTTAGAGAATTGTTGTTACAGGGTATATCTCAAAGAAAATAGAATATGAAAAATGATAACTTAAAAAATGCACATGCAAATAAAAAGCGCCAGACTGAATATGCGCTCTCACTCTACTGCCCAGGTTGGAGTGCAGTGACATTATCATTAGCTCACTAAAACCTCAAACTCTTGGGCTATATTGATCCTCCTGCTTCAGCCTGCTGTGTAGCTGGAACTACAGTTGTGTTCCACCGCGCCTGGCAAATTTTTTTCATAATTAAATTTTTTAAAAAATGAGGTCTTACTGTATTGCCCCAGTTGGTCTCCATCTCCTGTCCTCAAGTGATCCTCCTATCTCAGCCTCCCAAAGTGCTGGGAGTACAAGTATGCACCACTGTGCCTGGACTGAGTATGCAATTTTAATATATTTTCTATTTTAGAACTGTCTTAGATTTGCAGAAATATTGAGAATATAGTATAGAATCATTATATACCTCACAAAACTTCTTCTATTGTTAACATTTATACCAGTATGATACATTGTTACAATTAATAAAGCAATGTTGATACATTTCTATTAACTAAGACCTATAGTTTATTTAGCTTTTTAGGATGTTTATTTTAGCTTTTCTTAGCTTTTTTAGGATGCCATATTTGTTTGTTTTTGTTTTAAAATATCTCCTTTTGTTTTTGTTTGTATGTTTGTTTTTTAAGCATTTTCTTACTTTTGGCACTGCAAGTTGCTCCAGACTCATATTATTCTCCCCTCATCCTAGGATAAGCCATTTCTCCAAAGATCCCTGGCTATTTTACTGGAGAATGGCATTAGAACCAAGATCTGAGGTGTACTCATTGTGACTGAGGAGTCATTTCTTTTAGGGAAGCTTATCTGACATAACAAATATATACATATATATTTGATATATGTGTGTATATGTATCAGCCCAAGCTATGCTATGCATACACAGAAGCTAGCATGTGTGTGTGTATACGTGTGTGTGTGTGTGTGTGTGTGTGTGTGTGTGTGTGCGTATATATGCGTGTGTGGTATAGGCCATGCCAAAATATCACTTCTAAGATAAAGGCAATTTTTTGCATCTGTCCACCCACCAAGAAAGAGATACAACTCCTAGTGGGCCTATTTGAATTTTAGCAGCAACATATTCCTCATTTGGATGTATTATTTTGGCTCATTTACCAAATGACCCAGAAAGCTGCTAGTTTTGAGTAGAGCCTGGGATAAGCAAAGGCTCTCCAATAGGTCCATGCTGTTGTGCAAGCCACTCTACCACTTGTGCAGTGGATGTAGTGGATCCAATGGTGCCCAAAGACTCAGTGGCAGATAGGGTTGTTGTTAGGGCCTTTGGCAGGCCCCTAAAATGAACTGCAGTGTAGGCCTTTAATATTTTGGTGTAAGCCCTGCCATTCTCTGCAGATAAGTACTCCCTTTTTGAGGATCTAAGCCTTAGCAGAAACTGAACACTTAACCAGGGGCCATCAAGTTCTCATCTGACTGGAACTGCTCATCATGAATTTGACATTATTCTGACCAACAAGCTGTAAAGTTGGGCATGAGCAGTAGCAAATAGAAGTAATATGTATGTGATCAGGCTGGAGCAGGCCCTGAAGGCACAAGTAAGTTGCATGAACTGTGACCCAAATACCTATGGTTGAATACTTCACCTACACAGCCTTTTGGTCTCCCAACCTTCACCTACAGCCTCATGGCAAAGTACAAGTGACCAGCTGACTATATATAAAGCAGTTACAGAAACAATAACTTCTCTTAATATTGTGCGTGTGTGTAGCAAATATCTCTGTTTTTTCTCTTATTTCTTTCTCATGTAACATAAGATGTATTAACTTTATGTTGCAGTATTTAAGTATTGTTAATTTTACATCTTAGGGTTTAAGTTATCAAGGAAAAGAGTAAACATCACTCAAAGACCTTTCCTCTTCTTGCGGGTAAGAGGTTAGTGTGCTTTAGTTGCATGGGGGATACTTGTATAAAGCCAGGTGGAATTACGACCTTGTTATTGCCTATATTTGGAGATTAAGTATAACTTAAAGAAATTCGTATTGGTGCCAAGCTGACAAAGAGTGGACTTGTGATAGTTAATTTTTGTGTGTCAACTTGACTGAGTCATCAGCTATCTGGATATTTGATTAAATATTATTCTGGCTGTGCTTGTGAGAGTACTTCTCAAAGAGATTAATATTTGATACAGTAGGCTGAGAAAAACATATTGCTTTCCCAGTGTGAGTGGCTCTCATTCAATCGGCTGTTCTTTGCATGGAACAAAAACGCTGAAGAAGTGAGAATTTACTCTCTGCCTGTTTTTGATTTGGCACATGAGTCCTCTCTTGTCTTTGGACTCAGACCCAGACTGAAATTTTCACCATTGATTCTCCTGTTTCTTAGGCCTTTGGACTGGTACTGGACCTTATATGATTGTTTTCTGCTTCTCAGGTCTTCAGACTCATACTTGAACTACACAGACAGCCACTCTGGATCTCCAGGTTGCTGACTACAGAACTTAGGACTTTCAGGCTCTGTAACCATGTGAGTCAGTTTCCTGTAAGAATCTTTTTCTGTCTCTCTACATACACACACACACACACACACACACACACACACACACATACTAACACATATACATATAAAATATGTAAACACATATACATGCATGTGCACACATCTTATTGGTTGTGATTCTCTGGAGAACCCTAATACAATGCATATATTTATAAATATTTCTGTATGTAACCATCTATATTTAAATTAAGCTAGACATGAATCCATACAGATATCTTAACTATAACTTTTATAACATGGATAATTATAACTTCCTCATTTTGCTTATCTATATATTTCTGCTCCAACATTGAAAAACCTGACTCCATCCTTCTGCCATCTATTTACATAATTGTTCTATTCTAGTGTACATGGATAGCAGTATCAGACTTGTTAACCTGTATACCTTTGGAAAACAACTTTATCAAGAACAAAATGCAGATGTGCAGATCCTTTTGTCTTTTGTTTTACTGAATTTGTCATTTCCAAAGTTGCTTACCTAAGTAGCTTTCTCTCCCATCTCTCTCATTGAATTTGTTCCATACATTTGTAGTACAGTTAGATTCTATCGTCACGTTCTGCATTTCTTCAGATTCTCCCAAATTCTGATCTTTTTCAATTTGCATAGAGTATGATTAGTTATTTGTGCTATATAAAGATCTATGGGTTTTGAAACATGAATAATGTCTTGTATCCAGCATCATTGTATCATACAGAATAACTTTTCTGTTATAAAAATCACTTGTGCTCCACTTATTTCTTCTTCCTGCCTCCCCTTTGTCTCTGGCAAGTACTGGACATTTTTCTAACCTATATAATTTTACTTTTTCTAGAATCTCATATAATTGAAATTGTACAATATGTAATTTTTCTCTCTTGACTTCTTTCACTCCACAAAATTCATCTAAGTTTACTCAGTTATTTTAAAAGACTGGGTAGCTTATTTATTTTCATTGCTGAATAATTTCCATTCTATGAATATACCCTAGTTTGTTTATTCATTCGCCTATTGAAGGACATCTTGGTTGCTTCCAGTTTTGATTTATTATTAGTAAACCTTCTATAAACATTGGGATGTAAACATAGGTTTTCAAACCAATTGGATAAATAGGTAGAACAATTGCCGGATCTGAATTTTATAAGATACATGTTTAGACCAGCGATTGTCTTCCAAAGTGGCTGTAACATTTTTTATTCCCACCAGCAATGAATTCACATTCCTGTAACTCTATATCTTCTCTAATATTTGGTACTAATGTTAATTTCACCACTCTAGTAGGTGTGTAGTGGTATCTCGTTGTTTTTATTTTCAATTTCTTAATTAGAAAAGATGATGAACATGCCTTCACATGTTTATATGCCATTTGTATATTTATTTGCTGAGGTGTCTGTTTAGATAGTTGCTCATTTTTAATTGGATATTTGCTTTTTTATTGTTGAGTTTTAAACAGTTTTGCATATTATGGACACAGGTCCTTAATAAGTTTTGTGTTCAAAATTTATGTGCTGAAATCCTAACCCTTAAGGTGTTGGTATTACGAAGTGGGGGTTTTGGGAAGTCATTAGGTCATAAAAGTGGAACTTTCATAAATAGGATTAGTGCTTTTACTAAAAGAGAGGCCCTAAAAAGCTCCAGTGCTCCTCTCACTATGTGAGGCTACACCTAGAATGTACCTTCTACAAAAATGAGGTCTTTCATCAGACATTGAATCTGCCAGTGCCTTGATCTTGGGTTTCTCGGTCTCTACAAATGTGGGCAATTGAATCCTGTTATTTCTAAACTACCTAGCTTATAGTATTTTGCAATAGCAGCCAAAAAAAAAAAGACTAAGACACCATCTTTTCTCCACTGAATGACATTTTCTTCTTGTTCAAGTTTGAATGTATTTGTGTGTGTCTATTTATATGCTTTTTATTCTGTTTCATTGCTGTGTTTGTCTGCTCTTTCATCAATACCATGATGTCTTTATTGATTACACCAGTTTTACATTGTCTTAAAATTGGATAGTATCAGTCATCCAACTTGTTTTTCTTCAGGGTTGTGTTGGCTATTACAAGTCTTTTGCCTTTTCATGTAAACTTTAGAGTCATTTTCTTGATACCCACAAAATGGTTTTCTGGGATTTTGATTGGAATTACATTGAATCCATAGATTGAGCTGGGAAGAACTGATATCTTAAGAATATTGAGTCTTATAATCCATGAATGTGGACTATTTATCCTCTTATTTGAAACTTCTTTAATTTCTTTCATCAGAGTTTCATTGCTTACCACATAGAGATCTTGTATATATATTGTTATATTGATGTATACATATTTAAATTGCATCCTATTGTAAATTATATTGTGTTTTTAATTTTAAATTCCAATTGTTTATTGTTGCTATATAGAAAAGAAATTAACTTTTGCATATTAACATTGTATCTTGTGACCTTGCTATATTACTTATTAGTTTAGTAAGTATATGATTGATTATTTAGATTTTTCATGCAGATAATCATGTATTTGTCTGCAAAGACAGTTTTATATTTTCCTTCTCAATCTACACACAAACACACACACACACACACACATGCACATGCACTTGGTTGATTTGATGCAAATCTATAAAATAAAGTTTTTCTGGTACAATGTTAAATAGGAGTGCTGAGATATGACATTTTTGTTTTGTTTCTGATACTACAGGGTCTATGTCCACTTTTTCATCAGTAAGTATGATATTAGCTGTAGGTTATTTTTATATGTTCTTTTTTAAGTTGAGGGAGGTCTCCTGTATTTATGTTTTACTCAGAGCTTTTTAAAAAATATATAAATGAATACTGGATTTTCCGAAGTGCTTTTTCTATATGAATTGATGTAATCATATGATTAAAAAAATTCTGTTGTCATGATGGATTGCATTAACTAATTTCTTAATGTTGAATCAGCCTTGCATACTTGGGATAAAGTTATAGTGTATGATTCTTTTAGATATTGTTGAATCTTATATATTTTTTTGGTTTGATTTGCTAATATTTTATTGAGTTTTTGGCATCAGTATTCATCACAGATATTGATCAATAATTTTCCTTTCTTGAAATATGTATAGCTTATTTTGGGATCAGGGTAATATTGGCTTCATAGAATGAGTTAAGAAGTGTTTACTTCAGTTTCCATGAAGAGATTGTAGAGAACCGATATCACTTTTTTCTTCGATGTTTGGTAGAATTTAGTAATAAAATCTCCTGGGCTTGGTGCTTTCTTATTTGAAGGATTACTAATTATTGATTCAATTATTTTAATTAATTTATGCTTATTCAGATTGCATATTTTTCCTTGGTTAATGATATGGTGTGTCTGTGTCCCCAGTCAAATCTCCTTTTGAATTGTAATCTCTGTAATCCCCAGGTATCTAGGGAGAGAACTGGTGTGAGGTGATTGGATCATGGGGGCAGTTTCCTGGATGCTGTTCTCATGTTAGTGAGTGAATTCTCTAGAGATCTGATGGTTTTATATGGGGCTCTTTCCCATTTGCTCTTCACACTTACCTCTCTTGCCTGCTGCCATGTAAAATGTTCCTCTTCCCCTTCCACCAGGATTGTAAATTTCTTGAGGTTTCCCCAGCCATGTGGAACTGTTAGTCAATTAAACATATTTTCTTTATATATTACCCATTCTTGGGTAGTATCTTTATAGCAGTGTGAGAACAAACTAATACAGATAAATTTTGGTAGCTCATGTCTTTCAAAAAATTAATTCATTCCTTCTAAGCTATACAATTTAACTGCTTAGAGCTGTTTATAGTATTTCAGGATTAGCCTTTATATGTTCATGGGATGGAATCAGTAGTGATGAACCTTCTTTTATTTATGATACTAGTAATTTTTATCAGTTTTTAATTTTTAATTTTCATGAGAGGATTACCAACTCAATATTTTAAAGAATTAGTGTTATATTTTGTTAATTTTCTCTATTATTTTTCTGTTTTAAATATAGGAATTTCCTTTAATTTTCATTTCTTTTTTAAAAATCTGCTTATCTCCAGCTTAAACTTCTTCTCTATATAGTTTTTGAACTAGAAGTTTAGGTTATTGATTTTAGGTTTTTCTTTCTTTATAATATATACATTTAATGTTATAAACTGTCTAACAATTGCTTTTCCTGCATCTCACAAATTTAATGTTATATTTCTTTTTTATTTTATAAATTTAAAAGAATTATCTTTTGACTTTTGTTGCTCCATGTGTTATTTTGTACTGTGATGTCTAATCATAAAGTATTTTAGAATTTTTACAGCAATCTTTCTGTTATTGATTTCTAGTTTAATTTCATTGTAGAGTCTGAAAACATATTTTGCATAATTTCTATTTAGAAAAAACTTTTTAGGTCTTTCTTCTGACCTAGAATGTGCTCTTCCTTGGTGAATATACCATGAAATGTTGAGAGAAATGTTTGTTTTGCTGTAGTTGGATGAAATATTCTACAAAAGCCAGTACATCAATTTAATAGATAATTTTGTTTAGGTCAACTATATTCTTACCAATTTTCTGCCTGCTTGAGCTATTAATTACTGAAAGAGGCATGCTGAGGTTTCCAAATATAACAGTAGATTTGTCTGTTTTCCACTGAAGTTCTCTCAGATTTTGCCTTATATATTTTGATATTCTCATTTTTAAGTGCATACATAATTGTATGGTTTGAATGTTTGTCTTCTCCAAATATGTTGAAATTTAATTGTCATTTTGTAACAGCATTAAGAGGTAGAATCTTTAAGAGGTGATTAGATTATGAGAACTCTGCTCATAGGTGGGATAAATGCCATAATAAAATAACATACTTGGCCCACTTTTGTCTCTTTGTCTTTCCTACCTACCTTTTGTCTCTTTGTTCTTCCTACCATGTGATGATGTAGCAAGAAGGCCCTTACCAGATGCCAGCACCTTGACATTGGTCTTTCTAGCCTCCAGAAATGTGAGTTAATACATTTTTGTTCATTATAAATTACTCAGTCTGTGTTATTTTATTATACCAGTGCAAAGAGAGCAAAGACACATGTTAAAAATAATTATATCTTTTTGGAAAATTGAAGCATTTGTCATTATGTAATGATGCTTTCTCAGTGATAACTTTTACTCTTCTTAAGAATGTTCTGTCTGAAATAAATACAACCATACTTGGTTTTATTGCACTTCACTGTATATCACTTTGCAGATATTGTAGTTTTTACAAATTGAAGGTCTGTGGCAACCCTACAGCTAGCAAGTCTGTTGATGCTACTCTTCAATAGCATGTGCTCACTTTGTTTCTTTGTGTCACATTTTGGTAATTTGTTCCATATTTCAACCTCTTTTATCATTATTGTATTTGTAATGGTGAAGTGGGACAGATGATCTTTGATATTACCATTGAATTGTTTTGGGGCACCTTGAATTTATAAGATGCTCATATAAGATGGTGAACATAATCAACAAACATGTGTTCTGACTGCACCACTGATTGGCTTTTCCCCAATCTTCTTTCATGTCCTGGAGGCTCCCTATTTCCTAAAACAAAACAATGTTAAAGTTAAGCTATTAACAACCCTCAATGGTCTTTAATTGTGCAAGCAAAAGGAAGGTTGATAAGTCTCTAACTTTAAACCAAAATCTAGAAATTATTAAACTTTGTGAAGAAGACATGTTGAAAGCCAATACTGGCAAAAGCTAGGCTTCTTCAATGAAAATTAGCCAAATTGTGAATGCAAAGGAAAATGTCTTAAAGGAAATGTAAAATGCTACTTTATTTTATTATTATTATACTTTTAGATCTGGGTTACATGTGCAGAATGTACAGGTTCGTTACATAGGTATACATGTGCCATGGTGGTTTTCTTGCGCCCATCAACCTGTACTCTACATTAGATATTTCTTCTAATGCTATCCTTCCCCTTGCCCCCACTTCCCAACAGGCCCCAGTGTGTGATGTTCCCCTCCCTATGCCCATATGTTTTCATTGTTCAACTCCCACTATGAGTGAGAGCAAGCAGTGTTTGGTTTTCTGTTCCAGTGTTAGTTTGCTGAGAATGATGGTTTTAAGCTTCATCCGTGTCCCTGCAAAGACATAAACTCATTCCTTTCTATGGATGAATAGTATTCCATGATGTATATGTGCCACATTTTCTTTACCCAGTCTATTATTGATGGGCATTTGGGTTGGTTTCAAGTCTTTACTATTGTGAACAGTGCTACAATAAACATAGGTGTGCATGTATCTTTATAGCAAAATGATTTATAATCTTTTGGGTATATACCCAGCAATGGGATTGCTGGGTCAAATGATATTTCTGTTTCTAGATCCTTGAGGAATCACCACACTGTCTTCCACAGTGGTTGAACTAATTTGCACTCCGACCAACAGTGAAAAAGAATTCTTATTTCTCCACATCCTCTCCAGCATCTGTTGTTTTCTGACTTTTTAATGAATGCCATTCTAACCTGCATGAGATGGTATCTTGTTCTGGTTTTGATTTGTATTTTTCTAATGACCAGTGATAAGCGTTTTCTCATATGTTTGTTGGCTGCATAAATGTCTTCTTTTGAGAAGTGTCTGTTCATACCCTTTACCCATTTTTTGATGATGTTGTTTGTTTTTTTCTTGTAAATTTATTTAAGTTCTTTGTAGGGTTTGGATATTTGCCCTTTGGCAGATGGGTAGATTGCACAAATTTTCTCTCATTCTGTAGGCTGCCTGTTAACTCTGATGGTAGTTTCTGTTGCTGTGCAGAAGCTCTTTAGTTTAATTAGATCCCATTTGTCAATTTTGGCTTTTGTTGCCATTGCTTTTGGTGTTTTAGTCATGAAGTCTTTGCCCATGCCTATGTCCTGAATGGTATTGCCTAGGTTTTCCTCTATGGTTTTTATGGTTTTAGGTCTTATGTTTAAGTCTCTAATCCATCTCGAGTTACTTTTTGTAGAAGGTGTAAGGAAGTGATCCAGTTTCAGCTTTCTGCGTATGGCTAGACCATTTTCCCAACACCATTTATTAAATAGGGAATCATTTCCCCATTGCTTATTTTTGTCAAGTTTGTCAAAGATCAGATGGTTGTAGATGTGTGGTGTTATTTCTGAGGCCTCTGTTCTGTTCCACTGGTCAACGTATCTGTTTTGGTACCAGTACCATGCTGTTTTGGGGCACTGTAGCCTTGTAGTAGTTTGAAGTCAGGTAGCATTGTTCTTTTTGCTTAGGATTGTCTTGGCTATACAGGCTCTTTTTTGGTTTCATATGAAATTTAAAATAGTTTTTTTCTAATTCTGCAAAGAAAGTCAATGATAGCTTGATGGAAATAGTACTGAATTTGTAAATTACTTTGGGCAGCATGACCATTTTAATGATGTTGATTCTTCCTATCCATGGGCATGGAATGTTTTTCCATTTGTTTGTGTCCTCTCTTAATTTCTTGAGCAGTGGTTTGTAGTTCTCCTTGAAAAGGTCCTTCACATCCCGTGTAAGTTGTATCCCTAGGTATTTTATTCTCTTTGTAGCAATTGTGAATGGGAGTTCACTCATGTTTTGGCTGTTTGTCTATTATTGGTGTATAGAAATGCTTGTGATTTTTGCACATTGATTTTGTATCCAGAGACTTTGCTAAATTTACTTATTAGCTTAAGGAGATTTTGAGAGGGGATGATGTGGTTTTCTAAATATACAATCATGTCATCTGCAAACAGAGACAATTTGAGTTCCTTTTTCCTATTTGAATGCCCTTTATTTCTTTCTCTTGCCTGATTGCCCTGGCCAGAACTTCTAATACTATGTTGAACAGGAGTGGTGAGAGAGGACATCCCTGTCTTGTCATGGTTTTCAAAGGGAATGCTTCCAGTTTTTGCCCATTCAGTATGATAATGGCTGTGTGTCTGTCATAAATAGCTCTTATTATTTTGATATGCATTTCATCAATACCTAGTTTATCGAGTGTTTTTGGCATGAAGCGGTGTTGAATTTTATCGAAGGCCTTTCCTGCATCTATTGAGATAATCACATTGTCACTGGTTCTTTTATGTGATGGATTATATTTATTGAGTTACATATGCTTAACAAGCCTTAAAAGTGCTACTTTTTGTTTATTTACTTTTTATTATTTATGAACACACACATAATAAGAAAACAAAATAGACTTATCATTGTTATGGAGAAAGTTACAGTGGTCTGGCTAGAAGATCAAACTAGCCACAAGATTCATTCAAGCGAAATCCTGAGATAGAATAATATTCTAACTCCTTTAATTCTCTGAAGGCTAAGAGAAGTGAGGAAGATGTCACAGAAAAGCTTAAGGCTAGCAAAAGTTGCTTCATGAGGTTTAGGGAAAGCAGCAAGTATCCATAACATGAAAGTGCAAGATGAAGCAGCAAGTTATCCAGAAGACTTAGCTGAGATCATTGATGAAGGGAGCTATACTTAACAATACATTTTCATTGTAGACAAAAAAGTTTCATATTGGAAGAAATTGTCATCTAGGATTGTTATAGCTAAAGAGGAGATTTTAATGCCTGCCTTCAAATCTTCAGAGGACAGGATGACTTCCTTGTTAGGTGCTAATGTAACAGGAGACTTTAAGTTGAAGCCAGTAGTTATTTACCATTTAGAAATTCCATTATAGCTACCATTTAGAAATTCCTAGGGCCCTTAAGAATTGTGTTAAATCTACCTTGCTTGTGCTCTGTAAATGGAACAACAAAGCCTGAATGACTGCACACCTGTTTACAGCATGGTTTATTGAATTTTTTAAGCCCACTGTTAGGGCTTACTGCTCAGGAACGAATACTCTTTTCTGAATATTACTGCTCATTGACCGTATACCTAGTTACTCAAGAGCCCTGTTGAGATATACAAGGAGATTAATGTTGTTTTCATGTCTTCTAAAAGCAACTCCGTTCTGCAGTCCATGGATCAAGAATTAATTTTGACTTTCAAGTTTTATTATTTAAGAAATATATTTTATAAGGCTATAGCTGCTATATAGAGTGATTCCTCTGGTAAATCAGGACAAAGTAAATTGAAAATCTTCTGGAAAGGGTTCACCATTCAAGAATATTTTTGATTCATGGGAAAAGGCCAAAATATTAACATTGACAGGATTTTAAAGTTGATTCCAGCTTTCATGGATAACTTTTAGGGTTTCATGACTTTATGGAGAAAGTAAGTGCTGATGTGGAGGAAATAGAGAAATAGAATTAAAAGTGGAGCCTGAAGATGTGACTAAATTATTGCAATAGCATGATAAAATTTAAAAATATAAGGAGTAGCTTCTTATGGATGAGGAAAGAAAATGGTGTCTTGAAATGGAATCTACTCCTGGAAAAGATGCTATGAACATTGCTAAAAAGACAACAAAGGATTTAGAATATTGATACATAAACTTAGTTGATAAAGGAGGGCAGGGTTTGAGAGGATTAACTCTAAATTTGAAAGAAGTTGTAATGTGGGTAAAATGCTATCAAATAGCATCACACTCTACAGCGAAATCTTTTGTGAAAGGAAGAGTGAATCAATGCAGCAAACTTCATTGTTGTCTTATTTGAAGAAATTGCTATGGCCACCCCAAACTTCAGCAATCACCACCCTGATCAATCAGCAACCATTAACACTGAGGTGAGACTCTTCACCTGCAAAAAGACTGTGACTCACTGAAGAGTCAGGTGATTGTTAGCACTTCTTAGCACTGAAATATTTTTAAATTTAGGTAAGTGTATGGTTTTTTAGATATAATGCTATTGCACACGTAATAGACTACAGTATATTTTAAATGTCATTTTTATGTACACTGGGAAATCAAAAAATATGTGTGGGCCACTTTATTTTGATGGTCTGGAACTGAATCCATAATATCTCTGTGGCATGCCGACATAGCTACTCCAACTTTCTGTTGAATAATGTTAGCATGATATATAGTTCTCTTTTGCTTTATTTTTAACTTTTCTATGTTTTTTTATTTATTTTTTTTTTTTTTTAGACGACATCTCGTTTTGTTGCCAGGCTGGAGTGCAGTGGCACAATCTCAGCTCACTGCAACCTCTACCTCCTAAGTTCCAGTGATTCTCCTGCCTTAGCCTCCTTGGAAGCTGGGAATATAGGCGCCCACCACCACGCCTGGGTAATTTTTGTATTTTTAGTAGAGATGGTGTTTCACCATGTTGGCAAACATGGTCTTGACCTCCTGACCTTGTGATCCAACTGCCTTGGCTTCACAAAGCACTGGGATTACAGGTGTGAGCTGCTGCACGTGACCACTCTATGTCTTTTAATTGGTGCATTTATACCACCTACATTTAAGATAATTGTTTACATATTTATATTAATATTAATATCTATTATGTTTGTAACTGTTTTCTGTTCATTGCAATTGTTCTCTGTTTCTCTCTTTTTTTTTTTTGCTTCTTTTTCTGACTTCCATGGCTTTAATTACATACATTATTCTATTTTCTATCCTCCTACCATATAAACTATACATCTTTTAAAATAATATTCAGCAGTTTCCCTAAAGTTTGCAGTATCCATTTATAATGAATCTAATTCCATCCTCATAACACTAGACCACTTCATAGGAATCACATGTACCTTACATATATATATATATTCATTTTTACTTTCCATAAGCTATAATCACCTAATATGTTGCTACTATTATTACTTTGAGTAATACTGCTTGAGTTAGCCAATTAACTTTTTTGCTACTGCGTATGTCATTGCTGTCCCTAGCAATCTTCATGCTCCCCAAACAGTCAAGGATTAGTGAGTATCAACTTCAGAGGCCAGGAGTCAATGTTTATCCAAAAGAACAACAGAATTAATTTTTCATCCCTGCATTTCCCACCACTTTGGAATACTTGTCAAAGTTACCCACTTGTATAACAATGCAACACCCATAGCCAGGATGCTTGTGCTTTATTAAGTGTCCTTCCATATCAATATTCAAAGGCACTGATACTTTTGACAAGGGGGCTGACTGTTTTCTTAAGGAGCAGCTGTAACCTACTCTTAGTGCAAACCATCATCTATTGAGGGTGGACTGGAGAGCCTTGGAATGAGAGATGGATAGCCTTCTATGAGACAGGCCACTGGATTTCCCTGCTGCTTTTCCCAGTACTGCTTAAGTTTCTACTGTGAGTTATTGGGTAAAGATAAGGTGACAATCACTGGACAAACACAAAAGCTGAAAACCACTACTTAAGAAAGCAAAGCCGTAGAAGAAGGTGGTTTTGTTCTGATAACCATTAGTTGGAGTGCCTCACAGTCTCGCTGTGCCACTGTACTACAATGGCTCTGTTATAACAACAACGACAAAACCTAACTGTCAAGGTTATAGTAGAAAACACCTTTAGTACTCCTGTGTCACAATGAAGGAGTTAATTCAAATCTAACTTACATCTGGGATCTTTAAACCTTACACTCATTGCCATGAGGGAGGTTTCTAGCCCGGATGATACTGATTTGATGTTCTCTGGAGGAAGACATTTATAAATACAGATGAAGAGACACAGGACAAAGAGAACACCTGTGAAGTATGTTAAATGGCTTAATTTGAAAAAGGATAAAACATATCTTGGATAGAGGGAGAGGGAATTAAAAGCACATACACACACACAGGTATATGTCATGAACCTTTGTTTCATTTTAATTATATATTTAACTATATAACATTAACAAACATTTAAATAATTATATGTGTTTAATTATTATGCAGTTAAATTGAAACAAAGGTCTATAATATGACCCAAATGGGAATCCAAAATGTATTAAAATAATTTATATATTAATAACAAAAAGGGTGCTGATTGTTTTCTTTGCCTCTACAGCATAGATTCTGGATTAACTTGAACATTTGCTAAAATGTTCCAATTGGCAAAGCTTCATGGATTTAATCAATACTAAGGATCAAATTACAGTTACATATTGGATCCTGCTAAGTGTAAGCATGGTACCCCTGTAATCATGGGAAAGTAACTAAATATAAAATAGAGGAAAACAGGTATGCTTTATTTTAACTATATAGCTTTTCCTAAGTTTATCATAGCCATAGTACTTACGGCTCTAATATATCCCATAGGAGGCACAGACACTGTGAAACAGTGTGTAATAAATTAAAATTAAATCTTTCACACAAACAAACTGGTTTGACAAAGTGGGACCTCATAGATCCTCAGTTAAAATAGTTAATATGGCCCCAAAGAAGTTGAATCTTGACCTTTGAAGATGATAACTTCATCAATGTAAGAACTAAGTAATGAATGCATTTCCCACTGCTTTTTTATTTGACAGTCCAATTAGGCCTCTGCTTAAACCTGGAAGGAATGAATGGCACCTCACAGTGATTACTGTAACCTAAATGCTGTGGTTCTATCCATTAAGGCCTCCAGACCCAATAACCAATTGCTAACTTCATCCATTCAATAAAATTTCTAACTTCTTCCAATCAGCAATTGGTACATTTCTTGTCATTATAGGTTTGGCTAATATGTTTTATACAGTGCCTATTTCATCAGCCTCTCAGCAGCAGTTTGCCTTCACCTTAGAAGGAACATATTTTCACAGGGCTACCCAGGGGGTGTCTCAACAGCTTTTCATCACACACAGTCTTTGCAGACAAGAACTTTCATGCATCATCTTTTCCAGAAGCATAGGTAGGGTGCTGCATTGATGGCATCCTCCTCTGAAGAGATTCATTTGACACACTTATTAAGGACGTGCGAGTCCAATATCTTAGTCCTTTTTGGATTTGGGAGGCAACAGTTTCCTCATTCACAAATTTTGTTTAATCTCACTAATGCTGCTACTAACAAATCAGTCTACCTTAAATGGATTGCTGTTTCTGGCTCAACAAAATGTTCTAGAATCTGTCCAAATTAAAACCAGGAGGTGCTCTGTTAGTGTTCTCTGAAACTCCTTCAATTTAGAAGCTTTAGGAATCTCCCAGAGTCTCTGGACAACCTATGATAGCCTTCCATTGCCTGCGGGCTTCTGGCACAAGAAACTGTTTTTGGTTCTGTGCTATACACCATTAGAGCAGCAACTGCTGACCATATGCTGTTCTTTTTTTGAAAATAAAGCCTGTCACAGAACCCAAGTCTGTGACCCTCTGTACCCACCTACCGATTATGTCTTGAATTATGGAAGCAACACACTGTAAGTTCACTCTTACATTTTCAATCCTAAAGGAAAATCTTGTAGAAGGCATTATTCATGCTATCTGTGCCATCCTAAAAGTAATACGGACTATTGCTTTCCTCAGGAGGCAACTGCTTCATATTAACTCATTTCTTGATTCCCTTGGGAGTATCTCTCACTCTCCCATGCATTCTTTTATTTCACCCCTCCAGCCTTCCACCATGACCTCTCACCCCAGATTTTTTACCATGACCACCACAATTATTTGGCTGCAATCACATACCACTAACCTTTACATATACCTTACTGAACCATCATTTCCTACTCCCTATCTTCACCTAGTTTTGAGGTTCTGGCTAGAGGTTGATAGGTTCTACTTCTTAAGCAACTGATTAAGTTCACACCCTAATCACTTCTCTTACCAGACTCTTACACTCTAGGTCCACTAAGTACCTGACTTAATTGTTCCTGGGGTCATAACTAAGGAAAGCCTTTAACCCTGGAAGTATTCAGATTATTCAAAATTATCAAAATTCAAATTCTGAATAATTCAAAATTATTCAAACTAGCCAGTTGATATGGTTTGGCTGTCTCCCCACCCAAATCTCAACATGAATTGTAGTCCCCATAATCCCCACATGGCATGTCATGGGAGGGGACCCAGTGGGTGGTAATTGAATCATGGGGTGGTTGCTCCATTTTTGTTCTTCTGATAGTGAATGAATTTTCATGAGCTCTAATGTTTTATAAGGAGCTTTCCCCCCTTTGCTCAACACTTCACCTTCCTTCCACCTTGTAAAGAATGTGTTTGCTTCCCTTTTGCCATGATTGTGTTTCCTGTGGCCTCCCAGCCTTGTGGAGCTATGACTCAATTAAACCTCTTTCCTTTATAAACTACCCAATCTCAGGCAGTTCTTTATAGCAGCATGAGAATGGATTAATACACCAACCAATAGGGAGCTTGAGAAACCTAGCTTGCCCTATTCCAACTCCCATGCATGAACTACTCTCCATGCAATTACTGCTTGCTGTTGCCTTTCCCTGGAAGCAACATTCTGTTTGTTCTTGCCTGTCAACCTTCTCCCATTTGGATCATAACTAACAAAGAGTTCTGCCTTTTATCTCTCTGTCATTGAGTTGTATCTTGTCAAAAGAACCTTTAAATATTAGAAAACAACTTGCAAGCTTTCAAGCCAACTCCAAGATGTGTCACATTATATCTGCACACCCATACCCAACACCAAATTTTAATTCTCTTTATTGGACTCCACATTCACTTTTTTTTGCTGGTACCAATAGAGACGCAAAAGGGCTTTCAGAAAATTTAGCAGCAAAGTGGACTATAGTCCACTCAGGAGGTATATGATTACAAAAGTTCTGACTTTCCACCCATGGTAAGCAGAGACCCTCAGCTCTGGCAGTCAATTTTAACCACCAGGAAAAATTTTACTAAGTATTATACTTAGGTCTTTAACCTGGAGATTCTGATTAGATCCAGGTGCCAGTGTTCGTTAAGGCTCCTAAGTGTTTCAAATATGATGACAAATAGATAAATCATTATTGAGTTAGAAGCTAACCCTAGAAGCAGGGATGCAAGTATAGGTGTATGCTAGACTAAATTAAAGCAACATAACAACCAGTAAAAAAAAAAAAAATAGATAATAAACTTTGAGCAATAATTGATGGCCTCTGTGTGGCAGAAATGGTTGGCTGTCAAATGACAATTTCATTATCTGTCTGTCATGTAGTGTTATTGCTTCATGTTGTCTACCTGTGCAGAGATTACGTTTCTCAATAATCTTTGCATCTATGCAGGACCTGTGTCTTGTTTTTGCAGAGGAAAGCTAAGAAAAATGATGTGTGACACTTTTAGGCCAATGTAGTTAAGAAGAAAGATGTATCTCCTTCAAACATTCTTTTCGTGTTTTGCCCAGATGTCAATGTGCAGGATAACCCTGGCTCATGTATTAAATATGACATTATCTGTTATCCTGAGTACATATCAAAAGTCCCTCCTTCTCACTTATGATGCCTACAAATGCATTGTTACACACACAAGAAATATAGTTACATTAAATCAAGCCACTGATATTTCAGATGTTTATTAACATTATTCCAATTAATAAAAAAATTAATACAGTTCTGCCATAACATATCTAAATTCTGTGGTTATGACTTAGCAGTTGAATGATAGTCAACAAAGAAGAAATAAAACAAGGTAGAAGGCACAAAAACTCTGTGCTGCTGTAAGGCAACCGTTGCCTCTGTGGCAACTTTGGTGGCAATCATGTGCTCAACAAACTTAAAGATGGAGGAAATTCGTGAAGAACCAGAATATGAGAGCCTTTGTTGGTTAATATTGGCTGCCTTTAGCAAGATATTATAAGAATATATGAGTTCTGGTATGAATTGTTTGGTTTCCAAACAAAGATTGTAAGGAGTGGATAAAGTTCAGAGATCAAGAAGGCTTACAGGATTAGAGTTGATTCCTGCTTCTGGACTTTAAGGACTATGAGTAGCAGAGGCCCAGTAAAACTTCTCAGTTAACAGGTTAGATACAAACCAGTTGTAATGGTCAAATTACTAGCAATATCTTCCCATCTAAGGAGGTGGCTTTCACTAGGTTGACATAGAAAGAGATAAGAAGAGGAAACAAAACATTTGCTTGGAAGTGAAAATATTTAATCAAATCAATCATTTGGCATAAATAAATCAAATTATGAAACTAAATATACTGGTTTGACATAATGAAAATGTACAATTATAGGTAAAATGGTCTGATTTTCATAGAATTAATTTGCAAGCTTAATATGGTAGATTTTAATAAAACAAGTATTTCTATATGTAGTTGAACAGATTAAGTGATGTTTGAAAGAGTGTATCTTTTTCTGGATAACCTTGTTTATGTATCAATGTACATAGAGCTCAAATAATGAGTATACTTTTATTGTTCTCTATTTCTTTAAAAGATAATGGCAAGTGTAATCTATACCTATGATGGAAAAAATCCTAAGATGTAAAGGTTGTGGCAAGAAATAACATACATTACTGTTTTTTTTTTTTAACTGAGTATTTTATATCTGAAAGGTATGGTAGCCAAGGAATATAAAAAAAGGTATCTGTAGATTTTTGTGAACCATCTATTTTTGTATAGAGTTTTGTAACTTGTAAAGTAGTTTTATAATCTTATTTGCTATTCCAATTGATCATATGATATTGAGTGGATAGGAATGATATAAGATGACTCAAAGGCGTGGTAGCCAAAGAATGTGAGAAAAGTATCTGCAGATTTTTGTGAATCATCTATTTTTGTGCAGAGCATTGTAATTTGTAAAGTACTTTTATAATCTTATTTGCTATTCAAATTGATCACTGATATAGTTTGGCTGCATCCGCATTAAAATCTCAACTTGAATTTCATTTCCCAGAATTCCCATGTGTTGTGGGAGGGACCTAGAGGGAGGTAATTGAATCATGGAGGCCCATCTTTCCCATGCTATTCTCCCAGTGTGAATAAGTCTCACAAGAACGGATGGGTTTATCAGGGGTTTTCTCTTTCTTCCTCTCATTTTCTCTTGCTGCTGCCACGTAAGAAGTGCCTTTTGCCTCTGACCATGATTCGAGGCATCCCCAGCCATGTTGAACTGTAAATCCAATTAAATCTCTTTTTCTTCCCAGCTTGGGTATATCTTTATCAGCAGCATGAAAATGGACTAATACGATCATGTGACATAAGATACGAGTGACATAAGATGACAATAACTTCAGGCTAGGATTTTGTCAACCTGCCTAGGTTCTAATTTCTGCTACTCTATTCTTGTATCTCTGTGAATTCAAAAAATTATTTAACCTGTCTGAATATGCCCAATTATAAAATGAGGATACTTAATCCAACCTCAGAGGTGTTTGTGAAGATTACATGAGCTACACATGCAAAACATCTAAAGGAATGACTAACACAGAGTAAGCACTGAGAACATTTATTCTATTATCAACTACCATATTGAGGATAATTAGATTATTACTCAAATAAATTTCTTTATTAATGATTACATCGTTAATAAATGCATGCACTTGGAGTATATTCAGAAGAGTCAAACCTCTAGTTGAAGGATTCCCTTTCTTACACACAGTAAACTGCATTTTGGATGAATTAGTCTAAATATTTATTTACTGATTTTTAAAATTATTAATTTGCCTAAATTATACTACTGAAAGTAGATATAAAAGAGATTTACATACTGTATGAAGAAATATTACTGTTCTCCCCCATATGAAGAAGGAAATTAAATAATAACAATGGTAGTCTGTAATTGCTGCATAATAAAATAAAGTTTACTGTTTTGTGTTCAGTATGAAAGCTAGCCCCAGCTCTGCTTAAAATTAACCAACTCCCTGTAAAACCTACCTTATCTATTCTCCCCACATTCTCAGCAAAGTTCCCAGGCATCTCAAGACTCCTATTTTTCTTGCTGACAAGCTACAAGGTCATAGGGCAAAATAACACCCCAAAAATGTACAATGTGTTTCTCAAAATGCTATTTTTCAAGTGTAATGTGCATCACAAGATGTTACAGATTAATTAACTGTTTTTTGTTCTGGCTTCTGTAAACCTGTTAGCTGCTAAGTCATCCTGGTTGTATAAAAAATACCCCATTTTCTTTGTCCTTTGCTCAGTCTTAGAATGATAATCCACTGAGCCATTGGCCACCTTAATAAAATCCTCCTGTTTCACCATTGGCCTCTCACAATATATCTGTTTATTCTCTATTCCTGGGCATATGCAACCTTTTATTTTTTAGCATTTTTGATAACTGGCCATGTCATGAGTTCTACTTAATGGGCTGAGAGCAGAAGAGATGTGTGCCTTTTTGAGGTGGTATTTGATTATCTGAGTTTTATTTCTCTACCACATAAATTGTGGATGCTCTTGTTGAAATTGAGTGCCACAATACAGAAACAGCCTGGAATACTGAGCCGCTGTGTGGAGAACAGCTGCCCGCAAGTGTTACTAAACCCTTAGCAGACTTTTTACCAGCAAGAGAAAACCTTCAGTTGAGTTAACATAGTGAATGTGGAGGTTGTTTGCAATGTAACTCAATCAATCTGATCCAATAAACTGTATTTTCATATAGCTCTTTTGACTGGCAGATTTCAGTGTTTTTGCAGCTCAGAAAAAATTTTGCTTCATTTGCTTTCTTGGAGAAAGAATGAAATATATGTTTTGATTTGCATTGCCTCCTTTGGATAGGCGTTTCTTACCTTTCATAATTTATTTTATATTTTCTCATGCTTTTTCTTTTGGAACTGAGTATGAGACACCCGAGTAAGTCATATTCTTTATGGTGAACTGTCATTATAGATGTACACAAGATTACTCTCTTTTAGTAAGCTATCTCCCTTCTTCAACACTGATATTCACTCTAAAGTTTTTGATCTCTTTTATTGGATATGTATCTATACATATCCTCATAAAATATTTAATATTTTTGTTCATATGTGTTTTTCGTTTACATAAATGTATTGTGTCCTATTTACTATTTGTTAATTTTTCTCTCAACATGCTCTAAGAGTTTGCTGTTTCTAAAGTTTATACTATTAATTTATTTCTTCTGGGACATAGTAATACATGGTGTACATCTATCGTATATATATTCCTCTAATGATAAACACAAATTACCCATTATCATAAATACTTCACCAAGACATATTCCTATGTGTTTCCTATGGACTACTGGAAGAAATGCCCTGCTGTGTATACTTAGGAGTGGGATAGCTGGTTTATATGGGATACTTAATTAATATTTCACAAATTGTTGCCAGAATTCACTGGGTTTGTATGGAATACTTGGTTAATATGTCACTAAATTATAGGCAAAATTCTTGTCAATATGGTCATACTAGTTGATAATTCTGCCAGTAAGTCTTGAAGGTTCCAGTCCCCAAGCATCCTTACTAACTCTTGACATTACCTACTTTCCATTCACCCCTCTGATGAATGTAAACAGCATATAATTTATGTTTCATTTTGCATTTCTGTACAGAAGTTGATTATCTGTACATATACTTGTTAGCTTTTTGTTAACCATCTGTAAATTGCCATTTCATACCTTTTGTTCTCTTTTTACTTATCATTTGAAGAAGGCGTATGCTGTATAGTGATTATTTCCTATATTGTAACTATCTTCTCCGATTTAACTTTAATATGGAGGTACTCAAGCTTTTTTTTAAGTTAATTCACTCTGAATTCTAAGAGTACTTTATTTATTTTTTTAAGACAGGGTTTTGCTCTGTCAGCCAGGCTGTAGTGCAGTGTACAATCATGGCTCACCACAGCCTCCCAAGTAGCTGGGACTAAAACTGTACATCACTATGCCTGGCTGATTTTTAAATGTTTCATATGTTTCCCAAGCTAATCTCAAACCCCTGGGCTCAGGCAATCTTCCCGCCTCAGCCTTGCAAGTGCTGAAATTACAGAAAGGAGCCTGGCTTCCGGTATAAGAGTACTTTTGATTTTTCTCTTTTAACATTCCTTGTATGATTTTTACAATATTTACTCTGCTATTTTCATTGTGGCTTATAATTTTGTCAGTTAAGTTTTTAAATTCTTTCAGGTGGTTTTCCCTTGATGATAATCTTCTCTATACTTTTAGATACAACAATTGAAAACACTAACTGGAAGTCTTCTAGCATGTTACTCTGTTTCCTAAAATGTTTTTTGTAAATGAGGCATTTTCTTCAGTTTTTAAAATATAACTCACTGTCTTTTTTCAAAGTTCTGATTACTTTTCTTTTAAAATGGTCTTACATAAAAAAAAAAGTTTTTCTTTCTGCTCTAACTCTGAAACTGTATTTAAAATTTAACTTAAAATGTCCCACTTTTTAAACTCAACTTTCTTCTATCTTTTGCTCTGCCCCCTTACAAGGTTAATTTCTTTGATTTCTTACCTTTTTCTCTATCACTTCCACTTAGTACTAATTTCCATCACCAGCTACTCTTAACAAGACTCTCAAACTCCTTCTCCTTTTTATTTTAAACCATGTAGTAACTACCTGTGACCAAAAATCTTTCCAGTGCTTTTATACCAAACCTGTGACTTTCTAAATAATGTCGTACTTAGCCTCCACATTCTTACAACTGTTGGTGCTTTCTCTCGTGCATGCTTAAATCCTATGTACTCCAGCATCATTTTTCTTATTTATAACCTTCTTCAGTTCCTTTAATTTGGTTTCTATACCCTCCTTATTTGGTTATACAGCTTTCTGAATCTACTCTTGTTATAATGTCTTTCTCATTATAACTGTAAACTTACTTGTCTGTATTTCCTGTTAACTTGTCAGTTCTGAAAAAAAAAAAAACTGACTTTCTTTTTTCATTGATGTACCCTCAAGGCCTATTTTATTGCCTGACACATAATTGGTTTCCAATAAATATATGTTAAATAAATAAATAATGATTGGATGAGTATAAACATATAGGAAGCTTAAAAAATGTATTTTCATTTGAATTGTTACAAGTCTCAGTTTTTCTCTTTCATTTAGTAAAGTAGGATACTATCGATTTATACATTGTGAATTTCTTTCCAGACATGTGGAAATCATATTTGGAAAGAAAATATTCTCAATAGAGTAAAATAGTGCCCAGTAATGTCTCTTCAAACACCACCCACAGACACACCATGCAGCATCACTTTGTAACTAACTTCCTGCATAAATGTTAAGGAATTATTGACTTATTGTTACAATTCTTCTGGTGAGATCAGTTTTTTTTTTAGAGGCAGGAATAAAATCGATGTATCTATACAATGGTGTGTGGAATAGGTTTTTCTCTAAAAGCATTGCTTCTTAGTTTTTAAGTACAAGTACATCTCATTAAAATATTTTAAGAAATCAAGAAATGTCAGTAAAGGTATAAAGCAAAATGGGACTTCAAAGATTAAGTGGTAGAAGTTTACATCTCTTTAAAAGCTATATCCTTTTAAAGCTAAATCTAAAAATGGTGTATTTCCTGTATCCTTTCAGATAAAAAGAATGACTTGACAATTTTGGAAAGAGTGCTTTTACAGGCAAAGTAATGTGATATTTAATTTAATAATATGCAGAATGTAAAGCTCGTGGGCATATTTGCCTCCCAAGAATGCTTGCAGCTCAAAGGAGTCTCTTAGGGTACGGGTGTAGTAATTGGTAAAGAGAATTGGTAGAGATACAGCTCCGATATCAAAGAATATTTTCCTAGCATGAAAAAGAAGCTAATTGAAAAAAATGTTCTGGATTAAAGCACAGTTTACCCTAAGGTCCCTAGATTTAGAGTGGTAGACAAATTGGAAAGTGATTTTCAACTTGCTATATACTGCAATTTAGCATATAAAATGCATTTAATCATTGAGCTGAGTTTGATCATCTCTCACAAAGAGATACATACTTTAAGTAATATATGTATACTATAAGTACTAACATGCCCACATTTTTTCTGACATTCAGTTGATCTAGTTTTATTGTATAATCATACATGTCTGTGAGTGTTCCTTGCCTAATCTGATTTTGGGCCAAAGAAATATGCCATCAGAACCTCTTCACACGAGGCAGCCGGAAGCAGTAGGAACAACACTAGAATCAAAGTTAAGATATTTATGTCTATATGCCAATTTTGATAATTATTTTATACCCTTATTAAATCATTAGATCTACATTGTATCCTCTAAGACTATATCCTTTCTCGTTAAATCACTTAAACTTAATTAATCCCATTTTCTTCACATGTTACATAAGACTAGAAATACTGCCTGGTTTTATGTAGGAGGTAACATTTATTAGAACTTTTAAGAAGTCATGAAATATTTTAGAAATATTATTATTAGTTAATAGTGTCAATAATTGATTTGACTAAGGGTTTTTTTTTTTTTTTTTAAATTTAGCCTTTATTTGAATTGACTAAATCAGACATCCTCTAGTGTTATATATGCAGCTTAAGTAATTGGTGGGACTAAAATCAGCAAATGATAAAGTATGCTAATTGTGATGACAATTTGTAAATATATCTGCGTTACAAACCTGGAACCTTTGACAATCTGAAGCCCTACAGTCTGAGTCCTAGACTTGTGACTTTCCTGAATCAATGAGACAAATAATTTAAGGGCGTGTACCCTTAGTCTTACAAACTTTTATTTTTTCCCCCAAATAGAAACATTAAAAAGCAACCACTATCTTTATGTCACCATTGTTTTGCAAAATCAAGACAATTTGACAATCTTTCCCCACTCCTTTTCCCAAGTAGGAATATAATCTCAGAATAAAGAAGCAACTGAACAAAATGGAATAGATGACTTGAGAAGGAGAAGAGAAGAAAGGAGACCATTACAGCTCAGAGAAAATAGTTAATTCTAAGTGACATTGTGGCACAGCAAGATTGAGAGTTTCATAGTACAAAGAAAGAGGTATCAGAAAAAAAGTTTCCTACTATTACGGTGATTAAGGGATCCTTTGTAAAATAGGAAACAAAGTGGGTGAGGCATGAATTGATTTCAGCAGCTTATAACCCAGGTCGGAACTGTGATTGGCAGGACAATTTACATTCTAAGTAGATAGGATCCCAGAAATCCAAAGAAGATGTAGGACATTGATTATACTGGTCCTTTCATTGAAGTAGAGAATGTTCTTCACCTCATTTCCTCTAAAATACCTTTTCAAAATAAAATTATATTAAAGAGCTTGTTCTCTGACAGTATACCAAATTTTCTTTTTATTTTATTGTATTTAAAGTATAATTAATAAATAATCTGTCAGAGATAGTCAGATATTTTGTCAATATTTAGAATAGTTTACTGGTGAAGTAGAAAGAGCACTGAAATGGAAATAAGGAAATGTTTTCTATTCTCAATTATTAACTGGTTGACTTTATGTAAGTTATTTGATCTTTCTACAATAGAATTTTCATAATATATGCATATTGTGTTTCAGAATGGAGATTTTCACTAATTTCTTGTTGAATTGATTCAAATCAATAAACTCTGAATGTTGGACTTGGAGATTTTTAAAGTTCTTCCCATCTCTAAAGTTCTATGATAATTAATTTAACCAATACTTGCGGCTTGCTTTCCCTGTACCATATACAACAGTTCTGCTTACATCTTTCACTGTGTAGCCATTGACTGTCCAGTTGGCTTTCATTATCACTCACAGAGATAATTTTTATCAAACATTTGCTATACATTTCTACTGTCTTTAAAAAAATCTTTATCTTGCTACTTACAGACTAATATATGTTTAGGGTTTACCAAGGTGATTCAAATATGAGCCACTTATTTTATGTATTTCAGGACTACTAATACTACTTTTGATTCAGCTTCATTTAGAGTTTGTTCTTTTAAGGCCTTTAAAATCTATCTATCTATCTATCTATCTAAAATAATATATACACGCACATAAATATGTACGTGTGTATAATATTGATATATACATCATGTATGCATATAATGTACAAACACACATTTATTTTCCCCTAAAGTGTGACTTATCCAAGTATCCTCATTTTACAAATGAAGATTTTGGGGGTAAACAAAAGTTAAATAATTTTTCTGAAGTCACATAGCTTTGGTTCTGGTAGTACTAAGACTATAAATTATTTACAGAAATCAATCTGCGTGCTTTTATGAAGTATCATTTTATTTTTAAAGCAAACCCTTTTATGTTGCAAATTTGAATGGTTATAGAAAATAAGAGCCAGTAAAAATACATTAATTTTACTTAATCATAGAAGCATATATTTTATTTTGGGTTATATAAATTAGATTCGAGATAAAACAGCATATCAATTAGCTATTACTGCATAATAAGCCATCTCACAACTTAGTGGCTTAAAATCGCAACCACTTATTTAATTAGGATTCTATGGTTTAGCATTATTGTCTGGGTTGAACTAAGTAGGTCTTTTGTTTTTGACTTACCTCATTCATGCATCTGTGGTCAGCTGCCAGATGGGCTGGAGGCTGGCTCATCTAAAATGACCTCAGCTAGGATGACCTCTGCTTTTTATATTTAAGTAGCTTCTGATGTTTATTCACATGATAGTCACAGGGATTCAAAATTAAAAGGGGAAATATGCAAAATCTCAAGGGCTAGGCTCAAAATTAGATGTTACTTCTACCACATTTTACTAATCAAGTTATAAGGTCAGACAAGATTTAAGGGGCAAAGAAAGAGTGGCAAAGTTGTTTTACAAAGAAGAGTAGATATAGGAAGAGATAAGGAATTACAGTTATTTTTATAATCTAATACAAATTGCATTTTTGTAATATAGGTTTAGTTTCATGGTTTTATTGAGGAAAGCTTAAATCAAAAATTGCAGAATTTTTTTTTTCTGGCACATTCTAGCATATACTTACAAATACCAATTCTAGTATGGATGCAGATCAACTGCAGATGAGAATGAAAAATAAGATAGCCACTTGGGAAAACAGTTTGACAATTTCTTACAAAAAGTTAATTATATACTTATCATATAATCCAGTAATACAGCTGCTGGGTAACCAAATGCAATGAAAACTCAAGTGATATGCCCGCCTTAGCTTCCCAAAGTGCTGGAATCACAGGCATGAGCCACGATGCCCATCCCAAGATGAAGTGTATTTTCTTCTATCTCTGGATTAGAATTTTTAGTATTGGGTGACTACATTATATGCCTTATTTACCTCTGGATTCTTATGACAAATTCTAGACAAATTTATGAAATCCAATGCATATTGAATTGCAAGAGAATGTTAATGAGACACAGTTGTAAGTCATATGTTATGAATTGCTCTTCTAGTAGTTGGTGCAGGGAAATTGCCCAGCTCCAGTGTCTTCTGATCCCTGCTGGGTTCGGTGTGCTTACTGGACCAGCATGAGTCTTGCTGTGATATCTAAACCGTATCCATTTACCAGACTGGACACGTTTCCCTCAGTGCATTTCTTCAGATGTTTATCTAATTGCTAGTTAATAATGGCCATTTTCTGAAGCTAGGAAATCATAGATTCTGCCATGGTGCTAAAGGAGTATTAATACGCAGGTTTTGCTTTGTTTTTGTAATGGTTGTCTTCATTAATAGCACCTCTGTTAGTTTCAAGATGGGAACACCTGTGCTTGTGCCGCATGCGAGACAAACACATAATGTCCTTCATTTCTTCTCTATATCCCTCACTGGCTTTTAAATTTACGGTGTGTCAGAATAGAAGAAGGAAGCCAAAATAAAACAACAAATTAAGAACATTTGTCTGGAACAGAGATTGAGCAAAATTTGAGCCATGAGCCAAATTTGCCCCAGTGTCTGTCTTTGTAAGGTTTCATTGGAAGACTGCCATGCTCATTCATTTGTGTATTGTCTATGACTCTTATTGTACTAATTATAGTAGCTAGGGTTGTATAGTTGTACTAATTATACAGGTGGTTGTGTAGTTGTACTAATTATACAGGTAGGGTTGTATAGTTGTGTCACAGACCATATGGCCCACAAAGGTTAAAATAGTTACTATCTGATTCTTTACTGAAAATACTTATTATGTCTAGTAAATTAATTTGCTAAATAAATCTCTTGAAAAAATATATTTAGCAATAAAAAACTCTTTAATAATTTACTATGCATCATAAAGCCAATTTAGAAAGTCTATTAACTAAATTTTCTTTCTAAATAATAAGTCTTAATAAATGGGATATTCAAAATCAAACCCTCCTTAGTCCTACAACATGGTGTCATTAGGCCATTTACCCAGGAAGTGAGTGGTAAGAACATAAAAAAAAAAAAAAAGAATTCATTGTAAAACAAAAATGCTTGGCCATTGAATTAAACAAAAAAAAGTGAAGATGTTACGCTATGCACATCAAAGAAACAAATATGTGCCAGAGATTTCTGCACTTAAAGGCTGCCTTCTGTATGTTCATGCTAAGTATGAACACAAATTAAAATTAGTTGTAAATATCTTATAATGGAAAAATAGGAGATATATTCTGTTTTATCTCTGCTGCTAAAATTATTAGGCCAGGACCACTGGCCAATATTATCTCATTAAGCAGATTCTTTTGTCTTTTGCCATGGGGCAAAGCTTCATTCATGTGGCATCTTGAAGGTAGAATTAATTAACTCTCATTAGGGTCACTTGGCATCAAGGTAGAATTAATTAACTCTCATTAGGGTCACTTGGTACAGCAAAGTTTGACCTTTTTATTTTTGAAGATCTGTACCATTTAAAACAAAGAGATTCAATGAAAAAATAACATTTTTAGTCTATAGATATGACTTTATCTCAGGACATTCTTTTGCATGCTTGCTACTTGGAATTATTGCTGTTAGACATTAGAGAAAGCTTGTTGCTATGGTCTGAATGTTTGCATCACCCCAAAATCCATATGTTGAAACCAATTGAGGGCTCCAGTCTCATGAATGAGATTAGTATCTTTATAATGGAGGCCTGAAGGAGCTTGTTCATCCCTTCCACTAGGTGAGAATGTAGAGAGTTTATGGGACTGGATTCTGAGATGGTACTGGATTAAAAAGGATGTGACATGAAGATGGATAAGGGAACTGTTGATTTCAAAGCACTATCTGAGTACACTGGATTAACACCCTACTAAAGACCATGGTGCAAACACATTATTGCATGGCTCCTAGAAGTATGGTAAAAGCAGCAGTCCTCATTAAGTGAGGTGTAAATGACAGTATAGCTGTGGCAAAAGGTAGAAGAGATTACAAAGCTCATAGTAGAGAGAAAGCTAAACTGAAACACTTTTTGAGACCCTGGGCCTCCTGAGTGTGGTGGCTCACACTTGTAATCCCAGTGCTTTGGGAGGCCTTAAGTGGGAGGATCACTTGAGCCCAGGAGTTTGAGACAAGCTTGAGCAACATAGAGAGATTCTGTCTCTACAAATAATAATAATAATTAGCCTAGTGTGGTGGTGCACACCTGCAGTTCTAGTAACTTGGGAGGCTGAGGTGGGAGGATGACTTGAACCCAGGAGATTGAGGCTGCAGTGATCTGTGATTGTTCCATTGCACTCCAGCCTGGGTGACAGAGTGAGACTCTGTCTCAAAAAAAGAAAGAAAGAAAGAAAAAGAGAGAGAGAGAAAGAAAGAAAGGAAAGAAAGACCAGAGACCTATCAGGTGTTTATATTCTATATGAGAGCTTGTAAAATAAAATACTCACCAAAGCAGTGAGATATGCTAGTGAAAGGGCCTGCTTTACAGCGAAGTTCTATGGTGGCTTTCCTCTGCAGATTAGACGTGTGATAGGAGGTGCCATTACAGACTGCATTCACCCTCAATTACTCAGTGTAATAGGATACTAAAACCCCAAAGTGTAATAGGATACTGAGCACTTAACCTCAAGAAGCCAGGTCCAAGTGACAGCCAGGAGGACTTTGAAGACGTAAAAGATGCAGTGGTGGTGGTCCATTAGCATCTGCACTTATTTCACCACTCTGGCCACTAAAAGAGCCAGGAGCCAGATAATGGGCTACCTTCCACTACAAAACCAGCTAGGTAATAGCTCCACTGGCCACTGCTGAGCCAGGTATATAGTGTCTTCGCTAGAACAGACTAATGCAAAGTCAGGTTAATGATATGTGGCAATTGATCTGGTGAACGTGTACCTACTTATTGCTGTACTAAAGGAGAATCAGAAACAGTTTGCATTCACTTGAAATAAACCATTTTATATATTAATTGCCCCAGGACAATATTAACTAACTTGCTGTCTGCCACAGCACAATCAGAAAGACTTGGATTCACTAACATCTATCACAAGTATCATGTTCACTGGATCAAGTGAGCTAGTGGCTAGTGTGCCACTGACCTTGAAAAATGTTCTCTAAATGGTGGAAAGTAAACCCTTTAATGAGCCTGCTACATGAGTAAAACTTTTGGATGCCTGGTGGTCTGGGGAATGGTTGTCTAGTCCCATCTCTTACACTTCCCCCTGAAAATGAAACACAATGGCTAGCAGAGGTAGCCCTGTTCAGATTCTGGGGGCAACATATTCCACATCTGGAAATAATGCTCCAACCTTGGGTGATACGAAATGTTTACAGCTCTGAGGAGAGCCCAGAACAGAAAGTGCTCTGCAGCAGGCCTTATAACATAGTAAACCCCGTGACATTTTGAGATATAAAGGTAGGAAAAGACCTTGTGTGGAATGTCCCAAGAGAGAATCACAAAGGAGACCTGTAGAGTATAGGATAAAAATCAAATACCTTTATAAATATGAGTCCCTCGTATGTTACCAAGCTTTGGCAGAGGTGGGGGGTCTGAACATGGTGCACAAAGTAACCACAAAACCAGAACTGCTAATTACAATCTGGGTTCTGTTAGATGTCACCAAATCATATGATCAGGCAGGTCCAGGAGAAATCATTGTTAGATGGAAGTGGGACATCCAGGATAAAGCATTAACAGGGCCAGATGGCACAAATAAAATGTATAAGCAGGTAACCCAGAAACCCGTATCACCTGTTTCTCAACTTCAGATGGATTCAAACCTTAAAGTAGCAAAAGCAAAATGTTGAAATTTTGGAAGAAGGCATAGATGAGTAGCTTTCTGATCTTGGTTCAGAAAGAATTTCTGAGATGCAAATGGAAAAATCACTATAAGATAGACACTTTGACATTTTAAATTAAGAACTTTTGCCATAAGAAGGTACTGTAAAGAAAATGAAAAGTCACACATTGTGAGAACATGTTTGCGACATTAGTTGATGGTAAATTATTATGAGGACTGTGGAGGCTGAGGCACAAGAATTTCGTTTGAACCTGGGAGGTGGAGGTTGCAGAGACCATGCCATTGCACTCCAGCCTGGGAAAAATTGTAAAACAAAACATAACCCTTAAACATAAGCATTCATACCTTTAACAGCCTCAAATATAAGTATCTATACCTTAAAAATATAATTAATCAAACCTGAAATCACAATCAATTCCTGAAATGCTATAATTAATTATTACAAACTTTCAAGTATAAAAAGGTTCATTTGTGTACTATCTCAAGTGTCATGCACGCAGACACTGGCATTTGTGGGTGAGGGCTGGCGCCCAAGCAGGGGACAGAAACTTGGAATCCCAGAGCTACAAACAGGCGACTCTAGGACTTTCCATGGCTGAGCCCAAGACCTGGGTTAAATGCTTGACCCGAGAGCCCTTTGGGTGGGAAGCCCCTGCAGTGGATCAAACAAAAAATCCAGACAAAAGTAGCTTGGAGTCTTTCAACAGGATGAAACTAGCAAGGAAGGATGGTGACCCGAGGGTGCGGGCCTGGGAGGAGGCAGAGACAGGAGGGAGACAGGCGAGCAGGGAGGGCCTGAGTCATGGCCCAAGACTGTGCCAGCCCGGACAGTGTAGGGCTGTGCTCCTGGTACCCACAGCACTAAGTGTGTTGGCTGCTCTCGGATTCCCTCTTACTGTGGTCAAGTGACCCACTCCAGGGGCAGAGATACTTCAGGACTGATGGGGGAGGTAAGCCACCAAGACAGCAGGGAGGTTTCTTCTCAGGGACACAGTAGGTGGAAGGAAAACCTCTTCCCACTCCCGGGGTGATGGCAGCAGCCAAAGAAACAGTGCTGGCTGCCTTGGAGGATTTTCTGAGTTGGCAGTCTTCATCCTAGGGCTTAACTCCTCCCTGACTGCTGAGAGGCCTCAATTCTTGAGACAAGTATTGCCAGGGTCAGGGACAGAATTCAGAGTAAGAAAAATCTTATTTTCTGATGATAAAGATAGCACTACCATTGAAAAAAATGTGGAAAATTTTAACACACACACACACACACACACACACACACACACACACACAATACAAGCCCTACACCACTTCCACAGGAATTTTCCATTAATATTTTGGTGTTTATTACAGCATATATATTATATGTAATATATATAGCCATATAATCTATAATTACATTAAAATGTATAGTTGTACTTATATATAGAATATATAATTATTTTTCAGATAAATGTGGTCACATTGTATGAATGCTTTTAGAACCTGTTTTTTTTGTTGTTGTTGTTCTACTAAAAAGACACTTGCACCATTGTGTTCATCACAGCTTTATTCAGAGTAGCAAATACACAAAATCAACCTAGATGCCTATCAATGGTGGATTGGATAAAGAAAATGTGGTAAGTATACACCATGGAATACTACATACCCACAAAAAAGAAATAATGTCCTCTGCAGCAACATGGTTGCAGCTGGAGGCCATTATTCTAAGAAAATTAACACTGGAACAGGAAACCAAATATTGCATGTTCTCACTTATAAGTAGAAGCTAAACACTGGGTACTCATGGACACAAAGAGGGCAACAATAGACACTGGACGCTACTAGAGAAGAGAGCAAGTGATGGAGGGGGTAAATGTTGAATAACTATTGGGTACTGTGCTCACTATCTTGCTGCTGAGATCAATATACTCCAAACCTCAGCATCACACAATATACCCATGTAACAAACCTGCACAGGTATCGCCTGGATCTAAAATACAAATTGAAAGTATAAATGTAAATACATAAATGAATTTTAGCAATGCTATTTTCGGTGAAACAGGAATTCTTGGAAAAGTTTAACCATAATGATACCCATTTTATAAAGTTTAAAGTAAGTCAAGACTGAAGAATTTAGTCTGAACAAAATTTTATTTAGCCTCTTGGGGGGGTGGAGGTTAGGGGAGGGATAGTTGGGGGTGGGGGATTGGGGAGGGATAACAGAAGAGAAATATCTAACATAGATGATGGGGGTGTGGATGCAGCAAACCACCAACACATGTGCATACGTATGTAACAAACCTGCAGGTTCTGCCCATGTACCCCAGGACTTAAAGTATATATAAAAAGAAATATATAGACATATACATAGATGTCTATATATGTCTATAGATGTCTACATATAGATGTATATCTATATATGTCTAAATAAAATTTTGACATATAGAGACTTATATAAAATATATAAACATGTATATAGAGATATATATACAATTCATATAATATGAATATTAAAAGTAAGAAATAATAACATCTGGGATATGAAGAGGGGGCAGTATAGCAGGAGAATAGGAAATTAGTGTAACGAAGATTCAGCAGGTGCAGACAGTTTGCATAAGCAAAAGAACAGCAGGTACAGCCAGTTTGTATAGGCAGGAGAGCAGCAGGTGAAGCACATAGGCCACATCTTCTCTCCCATGATAAGAAGCCACTTTCGCCTCTGATTGACTGCAGGGCTGGGTCTCCACTTCAGACTCTGTTTGGTCGCAGGCCAATCATTCATAGGGTGAAGCCAATTGGAGACCTTTAAAGGGCACTGAGGGGTGTTGCTGGGTTCCTTTAGCTTAATAAAAACCCTAATTAAAGAAGCTGTTGAACCTCTTGCTTGAGCTCACTCTTGCTCTGTGCATTGTCTTCGATAAATCTGTGTTTGTTACCCCTTTCTTCTGTGGCTTTTTCTTTGCTTTGTTCTTTTGTTACCTTGTTTGTGCATTTTATTCAATTCAACACCTAAGAACCAACACAACTCTGTCTGGTAACATATTTTGGAGAGCCAGCCAGGAGGTAAGCCCAAACTTTGGGATTTATTTTTCCTTCTCCTTGTCAAAGCTGTCATCTGCATGCAGGGGTCAGGTAGTTAAAAGCCACTAGGGCACCTGCTGCTTAAAGTCTCCCATGACAGGATAACTAGTTCATAGAACAGGACACTTGCTGAGGGCAAGACAAATCCATATGACAGGTTTATGCGTGTGTGTGTATGGCAAAATGTTTTTGAGGAGGTTAGACCCCTCATATTCTGATTTCTATGTTTGTTTTTTTGATCTGTGTGAAGGGGTCATGCAGAATTACTTTATATTCCTTTTCTCAGAGTAGGGCAAGATATTTCAGTTTTATGTATGAATTATTTTAGCATAAGAACCTGGAATCTTTCATTGTTTGTAGGAACAAATCCCCAACTTTATTGTTAATAGTTTTAAGGTACATTGCAAGATCCCTGTTTCATGAGGGTTACAAGCTGAAGTTTATTTCACTTGGTGCATCCCAGTACTAAGGGAATCATAGTAAACCATTCCATAGCCTGTGGAGGGAAAACATCCACAGGGACTCCTGACACCCTGGGGTCAGGAATGGCTGCAACAAATAGGCCCTCCTTAGGCCAGACCACTGTGGTAAACACCTTTCAGAATCCTTTAATCTGTAAAGCTTATAGTAGACCATTCCATTGCATAGGGAGAGAGAACATCCAAAACAGCACTCGTGCCCACCCTGTAGTCGGGGATGCCGCTTGACACCCTAAGGACAAAGATGGCTGCAACAAATGGGCTCTCCTTAGGCCAGATCACTATGGGAATCACCTTTCAGAATCCTTCAATCTGTAAAGCTTCTAAGATTGACCCTTAAGAAGACTGAGCCAGACATTGTGGATGAACCCCTCTTATAAGGACCACTTGTCTCTTAGAGGGATCTACAGCTGTCCCCCATATAACTGCTTGCCAAAGGCCCATGCAATGCCATCCAGAAAAGAGAAGGACTACATTAAGCCCCAACACAGCCGGAGTAGAACATCCTGCTCAGCAGCTCCTCCGGCACTATTACATCTCAGGACAGTAGCAGAAGTAGAAAGGCCAGTTTGAGCACAAGTCGCATTTTCCGTAAGTGATATCCAATAATGTAAGGAAAAGTTGGGAAGGTGCTCAGAGGACCCTGGCAGGTTTGCAGATGGGTTCCAAACCTTAGCTTGGGCTTTTGACTTATCATGGAGAGATGTCCAATTCATTTTAGCAACCTGCTTCCCTCCTGTGAAAAAGGAAAGGATTTTTGAGGCCACCTACCGTGAGGCAGATGATACGATATGTTTGTCCAAAATTCCCAGGGCAATCACTCAGGCCCAGACACAGTGCCTACCACTGATCCGAATTGGGATTATAATATTCCTGTGCAAATGAATAGGAAAGCAAATTTCTTGAGGCACTCCTTGAGGGAATGAAAAAGGAGATAACCAAGGCTGTAAACAATAAAGTCAGGGAAGACACGTAAGGGAAGAAAGAAAATCCAGCTATGTTTTATGGCAGGTTAGAAGATGCCTTCAGAAAATATGCAAATTTAGACCCTTCCTCTCCTGAGGGTATGATGCTAATGATGTAGCATTTTATTAGACAGTCTGCCCTGGACATCAGGCACAAGCTCCAAAAATTGTAAATGGGACCACAATCTAACCCAAATCAGTTTCTTGATACCACCTTTAGGGTAGATAACAATCATAACCTGGAGCAGGAAAAAGGGGAACAGTAAAGAAAAACAACAAGCCAAAATTATGGCAGCCGTCATTGGCGATGCCCTGAATGCTCAAAGAACATCCAAAGGAAACCCAAAGGGCCATTAGAAAAAATGTTAGCAAAGGCTCTTGCTTTAAATGCCAAAAAAAAAAAAAAAAAAAAGACATTAGGCAAAGGATTGTACTAAACCCCTGCCAGGTCCCTGTAAGTCCTTTTACTAGTACCAGTCCTGACCCCTGGTACTGGATGATTGACTGCCCCCACTCCCACCGAGCTGCTCAGTCAAGACTTTTGCAGTGCAAAAGGAGGAACTAGATGAAGACTGAAGGGGCCCAGGGCTTTCCTCATCACCCCTGCCCAGGAACATCATCATTACTACTGAGGAGTCCCAGGTAACTCTGGATGTGATGGGTACACAAATTCAGTTTCTTTTTAATACAGAGGCAAGTTACTCTGTCCTTACTGCATATGTAGGAAAATCCTCCACCAGGAACACAACCGTTTTAGGAATGGGAGAGAAAAATAAAGTCAGGCATTTTACCCATCCTTTAACTTGCCAGTTTGAGAAACAAATTTTACGGCAGGAATTTCTAATAGTACCAATCTGCCCAGTCCCCCTGTTGGGAAGGGATATTATGGTTAAAATAGGGGCACTGCTACAATTTAAACACCACCTGACAAGATTGCTAATTGTCAGTGATGCAGACAGTTTTCCAGGATATGTCAACAAATAGGCCCACCTGCTAGCATGGTATACTGGGAGGCCTGGAAGGGCCTAGAACAGCAGTGCCAGTCAAAATATAATTTAAAGACCCCAGTCATCTTCCCCAACTGAAAACAATACCCAATTAAGCTGGAGGCAAGAAAGGGCCTCGAATTGGTAGTTAAGGATTTGCTTGCCCGTGACTTCTAAAATCCTGTGATTCTTCCTGCAATGCTCCCATTCTGCCCGTTTTTGAAACCTTCAGGAGAATACTGTATAGTATAGGATCTCAGGGCAATTAATGAGGCAGTGATCCCTGTCCACCCATTGGTGGCAGATCCATATACTCTTTTGACTCAGGTGCTGGGAACACAGAATGGTTTTCAGTCTTTCAGGATGTCTTTTTCTGCATTTCTCTGGCCCTGAAGTCTCAATATCTTTTTGCTTTTGAATGGGAAGATTCTAATGGCAGAGAAAAACAACAGTACACCTGGACAGTACTCCCTCAAGGCTTTTGGGACAGCTTCCCTTCCTTTTTTTTTTTTCCCCCCTAGGCCTTCAAAAGGGATCCGAAGGATCTTCAGTTATAAAACAAGAGTATACTCCAGCATGTAGATGACCTTCTTGTGTGTAGCCCAACCCAGGAGATACCTGATCAAAATACTACAAAGACCATGAATTTTCTGGCCAACCAGGGATACAAAGTGCTCAAAGACAAGGCTCAAATTGCCCTCCAGTGGGTCCAATATTTGAGGAATATCTTAACCCCTAAGAGCCTGGCAGACATCCCTAGAATGAGTGCAAGCTATATGTGGTTTGGGATAGCAAAATCCCTTTATGAAGCAACAAGAGGGCCAAAAAATGAGTCAATGGAGTGAACCTCAGAAATGAGGAAAGGCTTCGCCAAGATAAAACAGACTCTTAGGCTCCCACTGTTAGCATAGTAGACCTCACTAAGCCTTTTCAGTCTTTGACTCTTTTACTTTCTCTTCTGCAGTCAGCTGCAAAAAAGCTCAATTTTTAAAGAGGTCATAAAATTAGTTTAGGCTTACCTGGATAATCTTCCTATCTCAAGGTCATCTGTGCCACATCCACATAACCTAATGACGGTAGTAAAAGCCATCAAATTCACAGATCCAGTAATTATGCAGGGCACTTATACCAGAGGGGCAGGAAATCTTAGGAGACATTTCAGAATTCTGCCTGCCACATCAATCGGGACTAAAAAGAAACACATGATTAGTATTAGCCCAATTATGTGCATCAAAATTCCATGTAAAAAAAAAAAAAACTAAAATTTATCTTCTAAGAGATGTCTGGATATTTCAGCTAGTACTTTATTGAGTTTAATTAAGCTCTTTTAAGGATGAGAGTGTCTCCACTAAATTTTGAACAAAACTTTAATAAAAAAATCACCTTTGGCTTAAATCATTACATTCCATGGGCAAGTGTATTAATTAATGTGAAAGTTTTGGTTTATAGCAGATAGTTTCTAAGAATGTGGCTTTCTTTAAAATTCCTACTCTAGAGATTATTTTCCTGACACTTTATTTTTAAAGTTAGTTTTAAGTTATCCAGGCATGGAATATTCATCAGTACATCTTGGTGCCAAAGACCCTGAGCTATGGAGCATTACTTCCTAAGTTTAAATCCTAGTTCTGTCACTTGTTAGTTGAGTGGACTTGGACAATCACTTAACCTTTTTGTGTAGGGCTCCTTCTGAACACCGTGGAAACAACATTTTAGGTTCTGAGGAATAACCCAGATATTGCATGTAAAAAGTGTAGCATGGATAGATTTTATAAATATTGGCTTTAAGTAGTATGATAGTAACTATTTCCTTATATAAGCTTATTTAAAAGTATTCTAGAACACATGAAAACAATGCTTTAGTTATCTATCATTTTAACCCTTTTGAAAAATATAATACAAAATATATTAACTCAGTATTTTATAATATTGTATTAGTTGCCTCTTTTATCATCTTAAAATAGTCTGATGTCATTAAATGTCATTTAAAAATTTTATTTTCATGTGTTTGTAAAATATATTAAAAATTATTTTTTTAGTAGCAAATACCTTTATTTTTCCATTTCTTAAAATAGCTTAAAAATCCCCAGTTGCCATCTGGTGTTCTTAAAGTAAATCCACTGAGGTTTCACCAAGTTCTTTTTGCTTTTTATACAGGTGTGGGATATTTTCATTGATGCAATATATTGTGAACTGACAGGGTATTTGTTGCAATCTTGCTCATTTTTCTATCAGTGACTTATTCTTTATTAAAAGAAGCTGGAAAAATTGAACTTGTGAAACCTTTTTATTTGGTTTGCCTTTTATATCTCTTTTTTATAAAGGAAAAATTTAGGATATTTCTCAGTTTAGTCTCATAAGATATTTTGATAAAGTGCCTCAGCACTTTATAGTCAAACATGAAAGACATAGAGCTGACTTCTTCACCATTGAAGAAGTCAGTGCTTTCTATAAATCTTTGTGCCTTGCTTTTTAAAGGTTTCATGAACCAAGAGTGGCAGCATCGCCTTTGCTTAGTTAAAACACAGTGATATATTTCTTTTACTGTCAGGAACTGCTGATATGACAACTCAAGGGAAATGGTGAAATGAGAATTTGAAAAGCCAAGCAATTTCCTTTATGAAATTATATGCCATATGCTCAACATTTAGGTCACAAAGCATGCTTAAAAAAAAAGGAAAAAAAAGATCTCAAATTCATGCAAATGAATTATCATAAAAGTAAATATAAAACAGAAAACACTCATTTCTGGAGTTTGCTTTTTTGAGATAAACAATGAAGACTTTGGAAATATAATTGGAATTCTAGGACTTTGGAATTAGAAAACACATTACCATTTGTAGACATCTGCTTAGAATCTGGTGCTGAAGGTATTTCGCTACTCTAGGGTACCTGACTCCTGTAAGATGAATATACATGCCTGAAAGGTGCAGAAATGGTGGCAAAGCTCTGAGTCATTTGGGTTCAGGAGGGTCCTCAGTGCTGACAAACAGAATTCTAACACTTAATGAGGGCTGGGCATGGAGAAGTGTGCTGCCCAAATGGGTTGTAGCATACATGGCTAATGGGAGACAGGAAGTGGCTGCAGAGGCACTCAGAGGCTTGTATGGGTTGGGAATTTCCTTTATGCATATATTAAGCAGGGATAAGTGGGATACACACTGGTGGAGAGATATCTGGTCAGAAATAGGCATCTTCCACAGATAAACTGGTGGCATAAACAAGTAGTGATCAACCTCTAACCTGCCTGGAAGAGTAAATTAACTGGCTAGCTCACTTCTATTGATGCCATCCCTCTTTTTGATGCCAACTGTCACAGGCTGAAGAAATTAAAGAAACAAATCTAAATAGATTTCCTTTTATTACATCCTCAAGTTAATCCCAGCTCAGAAAGCCAGAGAGAAAAAGTCATTCTTTAGTAGTTAGATTAAAATCTATTTTTGTCTTTTGAACTTTCAAACTACTGAAAATCTGTCATACTTGCGAAAGTTCTGGGAAAAACCTCTAGGATGATATTATCTGATGGAAGTAGAATAGTAGCAAAAGTGATTCACATACTTAACTTAAAATATTCTGATAGTCATATTAAAAGAATAAAACAAAATGAGTGAAAATTATTCTAATGTTATAGTTTATGCCATGTACAAAATATTTCAAGGCATATAATCAATATAAAATAATTTCTGAGAAATATGACCCTCATAATTTATACTAAGTCTTTGAAATCTTGTGTGCATTTTCCCCTTATAACACATCTGAGTTTGGACTAGCACATTTCAAGTGCTTGAGAACCACACGTAACAAGTGGTCACTGTATTGGACAGTTTGTTTATAACAGAATCAACATGATGTTAGGTTCCTCATGACAATCATTTCTTATTTCAGAAGTCTGCAGGTGTTATACTATGCTGGCTGTGAAAATGCACCTTTAAACGAACTTATAGTGTGGATATAACACAGTGCTTTTATTACATCTTCTATAGAAGATGAAGATGGGTCCAATATACATATATTAGATAAAAAGTAACACATGAAACTAAACAGTAATGGCATAAAAGTAAATAACTATCCACATTTGGCCATGCTGATTTCATCTGTAAATCTAGGATTATATTATTTTAATTTCATCGTCTTTACCCAGGTTTTGAACATTACTTTAAAGAGACTTTGCATATTTTTCCATGTGTTGTCCTTGTTTTGTTGAATAAATATTTTAGATGATGTTTTGTGTTATTTGGCATATATTTCTATCTGAATTTCGGTTTTTATATTTGGAGAAATAGGGAGGGCTACAAATTCCTGAAGGCCAGACAGCAGCATCTTGCTAACCTCGCTCACTACACACCAACTCAGTTAAACCATAGCAGATGGGTCAGGATGTAGTAAGTGGATTAGTTTTCATCAAGAATATTTTGAAAAGTAACCTAATGCTTCTATTTTTTAAACTTTTCTAATTGTGCTAATTTTTCATAACCCAAGACTATTGCCAAATAAATACATCGGAAAACATTGAGAGCTCAGTGCCAGGCTCTAGCTCCATCTTATTTCTATTATCAGTTTTTTACCTAAGGCTGGAGGTCTTTGGCATCTACTTAAGACCAAGATTTGTTCCTGTTGAGAGCACCAATACTTGTTTAAACCAGGAGATCCTCATGGCTTTACGTCTGATCCTCTTGTTTCAAGAATTTTATTTGATTTCCTAGACCAACACTAACTTTTGCATTTTGTAATATTGTGAATTATACTAGCAAAGACTGGAGACTTCAATTACCAGTGATAGAGCAGCTGTCATGAAAATGTATTGATAAAATTTTATTTGTATGGGTCTATACGTTAAGTAAGCTAATTTTAATTTATGTTATTTTCATGTAAAAGTTCTATAAAATGGAGATATTTCATTTTCTCCTATCTACAATCTATTATTATTTTTCTAACTTTAATGAAAGTATTCACACATACAAACAAGATTAGCTAAATATTTATCCATTCCTCCTCATCCTGTCATCTACAGTTTTATCGTTCTGTTTTCCTTGTCCTCCGAATGTATTTTTCCACTCATACATTGTATTAGAGACTGATGTGTGAGTAAGAGTAGGGGTGTTTCTATTCTTCTTCTATATAACACTATGCAGTAGATCCTCTTTATTTTCAGTTTCACTTTCTGCAGTTTCAGCTGTCCACGGTCATCCACAGTCCAAAGATATTAAATGAAAAATTACAGAAATAACGTGTTTTAAATTGTGTGCTGTTCTGAGATTAGCATAATGACATCTAGTACTGTCCCACTCCATCCTACCCAGGATGTAAATCATCCCATTGTCCAGTGTATCTATGTTGTCGATGTTACCTGCCTGTGAGTCCCTCAATAGCCATCTCAGTTATCAGATTGACTGTGGCGGTACTTACTATAGAGTTTGTGTTCAAGGAACCCTTATTTAACTTAATGGCCATAAAGCACGAGTAGTGAAGCTGGCAGCATGGATATGCCAAAGAGTAGATATAAAGTGCTTCCTTTAAGTGAAAAGGTGAACATTTTTGATTTAATAAGGAAAAAACATAGTGTAAATAGTGTTAAGTACTATCTGAACTTTCAGGCAGTCACCGGAGATCAAGAAACCTATCCCCCATGGATAAGAGGGGGCTACTATAATACACTGTGAGGAAGATATTACTGTTTCAAGTTTACACTTAGGAAAACTGATATTTAGAGAGTTTAGTAACTTTCTAAAGATATCACAAGTAGTATATGTGTGACTTTGACCACTTCTCACCATCTCTATCAGTCTCATCCTTACAATGCTCTTTATGATGTGGCCCCTCACAACCTCTCTAATTTTATGTCCCATTACTCTCAAGTTTGCTAGAAGATATCCTGATATTTCTTGTGGCCTTAGATTTCAGCTAACATGAAGACACAGCCTCAAGAAATGTACAAAGCCTTGTACTTGGTAGCAGAGTTTGCTATTTATCTATGGTTACCTAATATATTATCTGAAAACTGAATGACAATGTAATTGATTATTTGTCATGGTTTCTGTGGGTAAGAATTAATGAGAAGCTTGCTGGGATGTTTTGGCTATGGGCCTCATGAGATTCCTGTTGTAGTCATGTCATAAGTTGGCTAAAGTTACGATCATTTGGAAAATTGGCTGAGCCTCCAGGCAGAATCATGAACATGGATGGCAAGTTGAAGCTGGCTGTTGTCAAGAGGTATAAGTGTTTCTCTAGATGGTTCTCTCCAGAAAATATACAGAAGACTGCCTTAGTATCCTCACAATATGGTGGCAGGCTTCTCTCAAAGTGTAATCCACAGGCCACTATGGGAGGTATTCTGCCTTTTATGAGCTACCTGGAAACTCCCACATGAGAATTTCTGTAGTATTCTTTTGATTACGCAAATATTCTCTGATTAATTGTGGGTGAGCATAAATAGTGGGAGGCTAGAAGTATTTGGGGCCGTCTTTGTGGCTATGTACCATAGCTAGTTTGAGTCTCAGATAAAACTGTATGAAGCTTTCTCTGAACTGTTTTGTTCATCCACTTTGGGTTGATTCTTATGTCATTTTCAAATGCAAAATCTTAATTGATACATTGGGATCCTAAAAGATTCGTTCGTTGACTAGTTTGAGCTTCCAATCACAGCAATAACTTAAAATTCAAATTATTACAAATATTAAGATCCTTAGGGATTCATCTCTTCAACTATAAAATAAGAAATGATTATGAGCCATTGAATGATTTTAAGTGTAGTCAGATTTTGCTAAAATCATAAGAACTAGTATAGGATGACTTAAAATAATTACAAATGTTACTTAGCTTTTACTTTGAGCTCTTGGAAGGTTATCTAGAATTAGATTTTCTTAGCTCACATGATAGAAAAGTTGGAATGCATCTTTATAGCCAAGTTATATTAGCTCTCATTCAGATTTTAAGTTTCAAACCAGGCCTAAATAATGCTTACTCTTATGTAAATATATCTTTTCAGCTTGAAGATTTGATATTTTTAAATTTCTCTGCTGTTTTATATTAGATGTTTTGTTATAAATTATTCTATTATGAATCATGGAGGACCTGTATCTACTCTGAACAACTTTCTGTTGTTTTAAAAAGAGAAAGATGGTTGTTGATGGTTTTTCTAGCGTTCATTTTTCCATGTACTTGCATTTATTCCTCAATAAATAGTTTCTGTTCACATCAAAGGGAATATTATAAAATTTATTATGAAGAATATATGAAATATAAAACAAAATCCCAGGGAATATTTATATAATAAAATTTTTTAAAATTTAGGAATTAACTAAAATTTTTTAGGAAATTTGATTTTTTAGACTCTCCAAAACTGAGTAACTTATCTTGTTAATTGTTTTGGTATTAACACAAAATTATCAGGATTTAAACCAACAAGATAGATGATTACTTTAAAAGTGTTAATTTTAAGAATGTGGTACAATTTTTAAAATTCTTCCACAAATAACTGAAGTTCTTTGCCCATATCATATAATAACTGGATTTTTTTTTAATAAAATGAGACTTACATTCTCCTCTTTTTGTTTCATTTTACTTTTCTGTTTCCTCAAATGTCTATTTTTGTTATACTCCTTTATACATTTTAGTTTGCTTGTCCTTTCAAATGCAATTAACATTTTGGCAAATTTACAAAAGAGATTCAGAAATTGCTGTGCATGCAAAGGCAGACATAAAAATGAAGTAATCATTTTAGTAAATGTGATAGTAAGAGAGCTAAAATCTACCAAGTTTTGATTGGAAGAAAATGGATGGGGGAGTGTAAGAGGTGCTTTCAACCAGCTGTAATTGATAATTGAAGCTGTACATAAAGCAAAGCTGGAAGCCATCATTATGATTTTTTCTACTTAGCAGCTAACAAATACATTAGCAGTAAATAAACAGAAGCATATGTCTGTGGAAAACAGGATATAGATGAGCACTTTCTAGAATTTCATGTAAAAAGAAATACTAGGACACAGAAAGGGCAATTTAGCATAATTTAGAGATATCCAATGAAAAAATTTGTTGGTAATTATATGTACAGGAATAGCACTTAACCAGATTAGAAACTGGTGAATTTTCGACATATATTTATCTTCCTTTCTTGTGAGACAAGCCTTGCTTTCTCCTCCTTCTACTCCCAGATTGAAGATTCTCCTTGTACCTGCTCATTTGAAGTAGAAACTAGACATGACTCACTACTTCTACCCAGATCCAGGTAAAGAAGTCAGCCAGCGAGTCAGGCATTGTATTAGTCCATTCTTGCATTGCTATAAAGAAATATCCAAGACCGTGTAATTTATAAAGAAAACTGGCTGGGCGCAGTGGCTCATGCCTGTAATCCTAGCGCTTTGGGAGGCCGAGGTGGGTGGATCACCTGAGGTCAAGAGTTCAAGAAAAGAGGTTTAATTGGCTCACAGTTCTGCAGGCTGTTCTGGAAGCATAGTGACTTCTGGGGAGGCCTTGTGGCAGAAGATGAAGGGGAAGCAGGCACGTCTTACATGGCTGAAGCTGGAAGAAGAGATGGGGAAGGTACCACATTCTTTTAAACAATCAGATTTCATGAGAACTCTGGCTTAGCACCAACGGGATGCTGCTAAACCATTCATGAAGGATCCCTGCCCCTAACCCCCACCCTGCCATCATTCTATTACCTCCCACCAGGCCTTAATCCCCAACATTGGCAATTACAACTGAACATGAGATTTGGGCAGGGACACTGATCCAAACTATGTCATTCTGCTACTGGCCTCTCCTAAATCTCATGTCCTTCTCATATTGTAAAACTCAATCGTATCTTCCCAACATTTCCCCTGTTTTAATGAATTTCATAATTAACTCAAAAGTCAAAGTCTCATCCGAGGCAAGGCAGGTATCTTCCACCTATGAGGTCGTAAAGTAAAAAAAAAAAAAAAAAATGTTGGGAGTACAAGCAATGGATAAATACTCCCATTCTGAAAGGGAGAAATTGGCCAAAGGAAAGAGGCTATAGCTTCCACACAAGTCTAAAACCCAGCAGGGCAGTCATTGAAACTTAAAGCTCCAAAATAATCTTATTTGACTTCATGTCCCACATCAAGGGATGCTGGAACAAGAGGTGGGCTTCCAAAGCCTTGGGAAGCTGAGGTGCATGGTGTAAGCTGTCAGTAGACCTACCATTCTGTGGTTTAAAGGATAGTGGCCCTCATCTCATAGCTCCACTAGGAAATGCTCCAGTAGGGACGCTACTGGAGTGTTACATTTCCCTTGTGCACTGTCCTAGTGGAGGTTCTCCATGAAGGCTCTGCTCCTGCAGCAGGCTTCTGCCTGGATATCTAGGCATTTCCTTGCATCCTCTGAAATGTAAGTGGAGACTCCCAGACCTCAACTCTTGCTTTCTGTGCACCTACAGGCTTAACAGCACATGGAAGCCACCAAAGCTTATGACTTGCCCCCTCTAAAGGAGTGGTCTATACTATACATAGACCTCTTTGAAACACAGATGGAGCTGGAGTGGTTAGGATGCAGGGTGCAGTGTCTTGAGACTGTGCAGGGTTGTCGGGCCCTGGGCCTGGTTCACACAATCATTCTTCCCTCCTAGCCCTGTGGACCTGTGATGGGAGAGGCTGCTGCAAACATTTCAGAAATGCCTTGGTGGCCTTCTCCCATTGTCTTAGCTGTCAGCACCTGCCTTCCTTTTAGTTATGCAGATTTCTGCAGCCTACTTGCATCTCCCCCCCACCACCTTGAAAATGGGCTTTTCTTTTCTACCACGATTCTTTTCTACCAATGGGCTGGGCTGCAAATTTTCCAAACATTTTTGCCCTCCTTCCCTTTTAAATATAAATTTAAGTTTTAGGTCATTTCTTTTTTCACACAGATGAACATAGGTAATTAGAAGCAGCCTTGTCATATCTTGAACACTTTGCTGCTTAGAAAAATTTTCCACCAGATACCCTAAGTCATCATTCTCAAGTTGAAAGTTTCACAGATCCCTAGGACAGAGGCACAATGCAGCCAACCTCTTTGCTAATGCATAACGAAAGTGAACTTTGTTCCGGGTCCCAATAAGTTCCTCATTTCCATCTGATACCGCCTCAGCCTGGCCTTCATTGTCCATATTACTAAGAGCATTTTGGTCACAACAATTCAAGTCTCTAGGAAGTTCCAAACTTTTCCTCATCTTCCTGTTTTCTTTTTAGCTCTCCATACTCTGCCAACATCTGTCATTATTCAGTTCCAAAGCTGCTTTCACATTTTCAAGTATGGCACCTCACTTCTGATACCAATTTTTTTGTATTTATCTGTTCTTGCATTGCTATGAAGAAATACCTGAACTTTTGCTTGTTCTAAGAGTGACCTTTTGCTCATGGTAATAGTAAAAAACATACCCCTGGCTGGAGATTTAAGATAATGGGACATACAATGTATGTACTGGCATGTACAGCTACAGCACATGTGTACCCAGAGGACCACCCAGAACATGCTTATTAGTAACACCTCTTCTTCCCCTTTGTGAATAATCATGTAAAACCCCCATAAAGGGAATTTCCCCAGTGTCAGTCACTATTGTCTTATCTTCAAATGGCCTATTCTGACTTGGCTTTCAGAGTGTACTTTTGCTTTTGCAACGAACTGCCTTACACTGATATTTTTATTGCGCTGTGTCTCTTGCTTAAATTATTTTCACCAAGAAGACAAAAACTGTAGATCCACATTCCCGGTAACATATCCTACCTCCAGCACTTTATATCCCCCTTCTGTATATTATTTTTGTCTCCTTAGCACTCATCAGTAACACTGTGTACACACTTACCTATACCTACACAAACATGTATGAAGATTTTTATGTTTATTGCTTTATCTTCGATACCTAAGACACTCTCTGGCTGATGATAGTAGGAACCCAAAAGGAAAAATAATAAATATTTATAATAGATATTTGTTGTATAAATGCATGGAAATTTATTCTGCTAAGGATGACTAGAAACCAGATATAATTATAGAAAGCACCTGATGCTCCAGAAAATTTTTCAAGGTTTTCCTGTTTAAATTTTCAAAATTTAAGCTATTCAGAAATTTCCTTCTGTAACTCATCTTTTGCTGGCATTTGTAAGGTTTACAAGACTTCCACAGAATAAATGTGGAGTGGTTTCCAGGTCAGTGGTTCATCACTTCTCTGAGCTCCCAAGAAAAGCACATATCCCTTTTCTTTTCCCCCTACCTCCTGGGCTGCATCATGGAGACAGCTAGGCTACCTCAGTCATGGTTCATAGGGGCAGGGAAATTGCCACATGTTTGCAAGAAGACTATAATACACTCTCCTTGAGGAGTGAAAAATTGACTGGGCTGAACATAGTCAGCTATTTTTCTCAACTCACCATGACACAAGTGATTTGTCATTTATTCTATGAGAAGTGTGTGTATGCATGTGTGTTTTGGCAGGGGGCGGGTTATATGTTAAAAACAAGCTGAGAAGCTTACTTTAGTGGACGTATCAGGTCAGAAAAATGAAGGTCATCACTATCCCTGACTGTCTAATATTTCTCAGCCTTTCTGACTCATTGGGCTGAACAAGTTAATATATAGTAGAGCCACAGCTCTCATCAAGTGAGAGAATACCAATAGCTTCTTAAAATAGTCCTGTTCAAACACATATGAATCCATTACCCTATGGGTAAACATTTGTTCTTTATTTTTTATTGAAATGGTGGTGAGTGGGTTTAGTCTTTGGCCTAAAAAACTATATGACTTGTAAAATTTATCAGCTAATTTAACGCCAAAGTTCTATTATACTTCAGATAAAAGTGTCAATCCCTATTCTATTTCTCATTATAAATGCTTCAGAGATTACTAAAACTATGAAATGTGGGGAAAATCTAAAGGGCCATTTTGTGACAAGTAGAATGTTTAGTGATATGAGCATCTTTGATCATATTGTCCCTATTCTATGTTATAATTTACTCTTCCTTCAAGGCTAACTGGGTTAATTTTTATGTACTATATAGATTTCAACTTAGATGGCATTTCCTCCAGAATGCTTTTCTTAAAACTTCTTTGGGTGGTTGGTTTCCTCTGCTATTTGACCCCCTTCTCCTCTCCTCAATTTGTACCACATTGTATGTACCTTTGTCAAAGCCCTATTCACGCTTCTGAAAGTAAATTCTAGTTTCCTTGTCTAACTCCTGCCTGAAAATACATGCCCTGTGAGGACATTTATCATCATGTCTATTTTGTTCACTATTTTATCTCCTATTAGTATGGTAACTCTGATTTTAATAAATTTTTATCTAGTGAAAGGGTGATTCATTTTAAGAGAATAGGAGTCATGAAGTCTTCACAGCATGAACCTTTAGATGTAGTGTTTTGGGAATTCACAGGTTTCAGATTGCTCTTGCTGCTCGCAGGTGGTTGCTATGGAAACAACTACCCAGGTTCTGCTTGGGATGGTTAACCCCACCTGGAAATGCCTAGCTGTGACTCCCTTAAGCTTGGCTAGTCCTAGTTCTCGGGACTCATCTTCTCTTTTTCTTTGCCATTTAAAGTATGGTATGTAGAGGACCATGATCAGCTAAGGGCCCAGGATGGGGTTTTTAAATGAGGAGTTTATAAAAACAAACAAACAAACAAACAAAAAACAAAAACAAACAAACAAAAAAAACCTCTTAACTTGTATACAAGAGATACAAAAGACTGGCATTTCCTGGCAATAGAAAATTTCTGTCACTATCTCAACCAAAGCTTTCTGTGATTCACTCTGGTTCACCTGATGTTCGGAGTACTTTTACAGAATAACTCCTTTGCATGTCTCCCTCAACAACTTGTAGCAATGGTAGGCATCTGGTTGAGAGCTAAATATACTGGATTGTAGTCATCTCTTTTAATTTTCTTTGTGCCATAAAGATGAAATTAATAATCATCAGACCACAAAAGCGATACATGAAAACAACCAATAAGACATTTGGGGCTGACAAATTTGAGCAGCAGAAATGTGAGCCCAAAGGGCAGCTGAGATTATGGTCACCATGGTTTCAACTAGTAGAAAGGCAAGGGAAAGACAAATATATTTATTGTAGTTGTATACAGAATATACAGTTGTATATTCTACTTTAGAAAGGGGTGACAGGAGTGGAGAGCTAATTTGTCGAAAGATCTTTGAATTTATACCTCTTACCCATCTTTTCAAATGAGACGTTCTTAAGAACTATGAGGATTCTTAGACAGAAGTTTTTATTCTTCCCGTTAAAAAAGGAAAATTTTTTGTTAAGTGGGACATTGTACTAGGCCTTGGAGAATAATAACAGCAATGATGATGGCTAATAACTAACAAGTGTTAATTAAGTGCTAGGAATTTAATTATTATTTATCTCATTTCTAAGCACCCTATGAAGAAGGATTATTATTGTTCTCAGATACAAATGAGTAAACTGAGATACAGAGAGTTTAAATTACTAAAAAAGAATAATAGATTCAGGATTTTAAACTAGGGACTCAAATTTCAGTGACCAATCTCTTATGTGTACAGATGTGAATAAATGGATATTCTGAAGGAATGTCGTGAAAACTGACAACTGGGACGGTCCAGGATTTGTGCTGTGAACAGAGATCACACAAGTTTATGTAAAGTAGGGAGAGCAGTAATAACATAAGATTGGAAAGGTAGGTCGGGATCAGTCACAGAAGATTGTTACACTGAACAACAAGTACTTTTTGGTTATGGTTGTAGAAATGGTAAAGTGAAAATTTCCAGGAATAAAGAATTATCAGTGCTACACGTATCAACCAAACTAGAGATCACAGAAAAGCAAATACTTACGGACATGGGGAAACTGAATTTTCAGAGGCCACTGTGGGGAACAGAACCAACATTGCTTTTCTTAGTTTCAGAAGTAGGGAGAAATTCAGGTTAATAAAATAGGAGGTACAAAGTTCAAAGATGGTTAGTGCTCCCATATTAGTAACTCCTCATGGACTGATAAGGTAAAATTTCTTTGACATTTGTTAGAAAAAATACTTTGAAATAAGCACAAAAATAATAATTGACTATCTTTTCAATAAAATATTGGCCATTGTCTAGTGCGTCCTCCTGGAGTTATCTGACTTTTTACGGATTTGTCCCTTAGAGAGTTCAATGAGTTTCATGACACCATGGGACAAATAAATGAGAGCCAGAAATCAACCCTAACTCTTGCTAAATAAAAGTTTTATGCTTTAACAATTAGACTACATCTAATTAGTAATTTTACCAAAACATTAATCTACAAGGTCTATTCTCGGAGCAGTGCCATTATTAATAGAACATAGTCCAGCATAGAAAAATACATTCAAAATAATTAATCATTTCTCTTTGATTTATTCAATCCATACAAACACCCATTGTAATAAACACCCACGTGTGTCTTTATTTCAGTGTTAATTAGAATTATTTCAACTATAGGATCCAGAAAAATAATATAAAACAGCTTAAGTTTAAAAGTAAAAGAGTGTTTTAGTTCATTGCACTGAAAAGTCAATGGGATCAACTGGTTCACATAGTTGACTAAAAATGCAAATGTTTTGGGAGTTTTCCCTCCATCCCTGGCCTCATTTTCTCTGCATGCCCTCACCTTCTCCAGTATAAGAGGGCTAGGTCTATGCCACTGGGGAAAATAGGTGCATTCAGCTCAAGCTTACATTGGCTTTAAAATGTGTAATTCCAGAAAGAAGAGAAGGTATCTTTGTTGATAGTTCCAGAAGAACAGTCCAAAGTTTCTGTTCTCAGGAACAGAACAATCTTGTAGATGTGACAGTTTAGTTTAGTGGAATATATTGCCAAGTTCTCAGGAAACATATTCCACTAAACTAGATTGTCACATCTACTTTTGTTACATTTCTAGTTTATCCAAATTTCTTGAGTAATTTCCTTTCCTAGGCATTAGTCCACACATGCAGATAGAGTAGTCTCTTGTTTTCTTATGCCTTTCATTCTCTCCTATTTCTTCTAATTCTGCATAATACCTTTTAAATAACCTATCTAATAGCAGTAGAAATTTCATTGAAAAGCAAGACAGAAAAAATATATTCAAGCAAAACCAGAAGTCAAACCCAGAAACCAAAATCTCAAAATTAACATATATGGACTTACCCTGCTTTCCCTTCTATATATAGGATTAGTTTAAAATTCTGTTTCCCTTAAAATTTATATCTGGGAAAGGAAAGTCCAAAGGTATTATTATTTGAAAAGAATGAGAGGAGAGCATTTAGGAGTTGGTATAGATTTGAGAGGGGTCATAAGAGCTGTGTTGGCAAATCGAAGTTCTGCATTTTGATTTGATATTAATCTATTCAGATAAATTCATTTTACTTTTAAACACTTTTTTTTATGACCCTGCCTTACATGTGTTCAAAAGAATATCCAAAGTCCTTTGATGGAGGGTGAACTAATTAGCCTTAGTTCAGTGATGTCACAGCAAATTAATTATCACTTCCATATACATCCAGTTTACAACATTAAGAAATAGTACATATGTTAACATTTGTATTTTCCTGACATAGAATTATTGTATAAATTAAATGATGTGAGGCTTATAGATTTCTAATTTCTCTGAGATTAAAATATGTATTGAATCTATAGTAAGCTATTTTCCCTCACAGGGAACCTGTAAAAACTTTGGAATAGATAAGTGGTGTGATCAGTAAGGTATTTTAGGCAGACTAGCCCTTGTTTGTGAAGAATGTGCTAGGTAAGGGGGAGCTGGATGTTAGAAAAACCAGTTAGGAGATCATGACAATAACAGGCAAAAGGTCATGTGATTTGCACTCTTTGCAGACTGGAAAAGAAAAGATCAATATGAGAGATGCATTTGAGGTAAGATTGACAAGACTGGACAAGTAGCTAAATGGAATTGGAGTTGCAAGAGAATAAAAAATAATTTTAACATTTTGAGCTTGGGTGACAAGGAGGGATGGTGGCTTCTTCATTTTGATGTGAAATGTAGCTGCATACCACAGTCTTTACAGAATTTGAAATACAGATATTGAATAACCCTCTTGAACAGAGTTAGAACTGAGAACTTTTATGTGCAAAATTGCTATATGTATTAGTCTGTTCTCATGCTGCTATGAAGAACTGTTTGAGACTGGGTAAATTATCAGGGAAAGATGTTTAATTGACTGACAGTTCCACAGGGGTGGGGAGGCCTCAGGACACTTACAGTCATGGTGGAAAGGGAAGCAAACACATCCTTCTTCACAAGGTGTCGGGAAGGAGAATAAGAGCTGGACAAAGGGGGAAGCCCCTTATAAAACTATCAGATCTCGTGAGAACTATCATGAGAATAGTATGTGGAAACTGCTCCCATGATTCAATTACCTCCCACTGGGTCCCTCCCACCATATGTGGGGATTATGGAAACTACAGTTCAAGATGAGATTTAGGTGAGGACACAGCTAAACCATATCACTGTGATTCTCTGCTACTTAGGAGAGAGAGTGCATGTTACTTTTTGATGGAAAATCTGTGGCTGGAAGTCATATATACACACACAGCATCCATGCAAATAGGAACAGCATGAATTAACAGCTGGAGAATTTTATGAACAAGATTCTTAGTACATTTTTGCTTGAAAGCACTAATAAATCAGTTCTGCAGAAAACCTCTGTCCTGATACAACACCTCCCCTTAAGGTAATGAGGATACTCTCCTCATTTATTACTTGTCTAAGCTCTAACCTTTGTAACTTCCCCTGAGTCAATTTACAATTTGGGTTTTAGTGTGATGATTTATGTATCATGTCATTAAATATTTTGTGTAAACTATACTTTTTTTCAATATCTTCTAAAATCATCTTACTTAGAGTGTCTTTTTTTTTGCCCAACCAATCTTTCTTTAACCCTGAAATTAAGGTTGCTAATAAGAAAAGACAAAAGATCATTTTTTTTTTTTTTTTTGCTTTTGGCTCCTTAAGGTACTATAATATTTTCTCTGTAGGAAGGAAAGGGGGAAAAATCCTTACTTTACTTTTTTTGTAGAGATGAAGGCAAATTGTGGTAGTCCAACTAAAATCCATGGGTAGTTTCTTACCATGACCTTGTAACTGACCTCTGTCCTGTGAATTCAGGAGTGGAGCTGAGTAAGTGTATTTGAAACAGCGTGTTAAAATTATGCCATTAGCTATGACTATAAAGTGAAATATGGATGCTGTGTTTAGATAACCCAAGCAAAAATTGACTGTCTTAGGAGAACTAGCCTAAATTAGAAATATTTCAATTATTTTATATTTATAACTAGCTGGATAAATTTACTTGCTTGTTATGAGTATACTGCAATTTTGAATTGCTACTAATAATGATAGTTGCCATGTATTGAGAACTTATTTTTTTGTCATGTTTTAAGTTTAGCAGCATGTGTATATTATCTCATTTAATGCACATAGTGACTTAAGAGTTTAGTATTGGCTTTAATATTGACATTTCAAGCAACTAAGGCTCAAAGAAATGAGCTTGCCCAGAGTTATATAATTTTCAAGAAGCAGAGCTATTTCGTCTCACATTCAGAGGATGTGCTTTTAACCTTATGCTAAAAATACTTGATAACCCCTTTTTCTGATTTTTAATGATGAGTGTCCAAATTTACAGTTTAGATGAGGTTTAAATTAACTAATTTATTTTTAAAGTCTTTCCTATATATTATGTAATGTCCTATTTATGCTTCTACTCTATAAATGATTATTTGATTCATGCAAGTCAAGATGCCAATTTTTATAATATAAACAAATGGGCCAATAAAACTGTCTTTATTCTGCTTTGAAAATTTAAACTTTGAGAAAATATTTAATGGAAGTTTATTGACAAGAATAATAAATTATTGGTGGGTAAAGCAAACATAACTTCTATAAAGACAGTTTTATAGTTGGTGCCCTGCCAGTGATCTGTCAAGTGTATTTACAAATGCTATTCTTTCACAGGGGAGAAAAGAGAAACTTCTCTACATTAACTCTAATAACTTTCAGTTTGAAATATTGAGAGTACTGTAAGAGTGAGTAAAGATTGATAACTATTATTATTTTCTGGGTCTGAGGAACACCATTATGTATGCCTACATATATGATGAACAAGAATTCTAATATGGACCTATGAAAGTAAAATTTCTCAGTTATCTCTACCTAAGTACAGTGTACCACTGACAAAAATAAAACTGTATATGTGAAAGATGGAGCTGGCACTTCTCAAATGCTTATTTACTTTAATCCAGACTTCTGTAGTTCCAAAAATTATTTCAGAATAAAACTTTCATGAGCTTTTTTGGGTCCCTTTTTTTCTGAGATACTGTATGGATACTTTCACTTTTGCTATTAAACTAATATCTTCAATGTCAGAGTCTGGAGAAAGATAGGATCCATTTCTTCTGTAAAATTACAAATATATATATATATATATATATACACACACACACACACATAAAACGTTTATTTAGTTTTTACATAGCTTAATATAGAGAAAATTAAGTAGATATGGTCATTGACCTGTAGCACATGAGCTTTAATAAGCGTGAAAATGGAATAAAGATTTTTAAATACACCTTATCAAAACACATCTAAAGAAAAAAATGAGAAGAATTAAAACAATAGTATGGAAAAATGTCATTACTATCCCAACATGCCTTTCATGGCTATTGTACTGGTGGTATGCTATAATTTCCTCAAAGGCACAGTCTGGCAGAATATTAGACAGTTTTATAACATGAGTGTTCTGTTTCTTTTACTGGTTAACGTTTTAAGATAGAATACAAGGACAGTCTGCTTCCTTTGTGAATCATAGGATTACAAAGTTAGGAAAGAATTTAGAGATTATTTTTATTATTTTTATGTATTGTTTTTATTTATTCCTACTGCTGATTGAGGAATTCTTTTCCTACCTTGCCCCTTTAGGTGGGTATTCACTATTTCACGCATATATATTTATATTTATATTTATATATTTATAGATTTTCCTATCCTGTGCCAGTTTTTAAACTAGAAATATAACTTTTATGAGTAGTACATTATTACCAGAATTCCAATTTGTTTTGTGGCTCTGTTGGTCTAAAACTTCCTTAATTTAAGAGGCAATATACTGGTCTGAAATTCTACCACTGGGTTTCACTAACTTTCCAAAACAACATATAATATTACTATTTACATAAGCCTATAAAAACAGAACTGTCTTATTTCTCATTCTTCTGTAATATAAATTCAAATGCAAAAATTGTAACACATTCTTTTAAGATTATCTCAGTGGCCATCTTGTCGTTATCAATGTTCTTTTTTGAATATAATCCTAGGACTTGGCAAAATATTACATACAGGCTCCGAACAGAACAAAATTCATAGGAAATCTTCTTGGCATGTGGATATGACTCTTTGACTAAGGTAGCTTAAGGTTAATTACATTTTTCTTCAGTTCCAATAACACAATTAAATGTAATTATTATGTTCTATTACAGTAAGTTATTAAAATATGGGTTTGAAATTCTTACAAGTTGAATAATTTGGTATTCTACTGTATTTATCTAAGGAAGATATCATCCTAAACTGCTATAATGGCATGCAAATAATTTTCAGAAGCTCTCTCTTTTTATATATACCTCACTACTTACTCTGTCATGTTTTGTGTTAGTGCCTTATGTTAATGAGTATTCTTATACAGAAATTTGATAGTGAAATATTAATCATTGTGCATACATGTTTTGAAATATTCTTTGATAGGCAAATCAATATGGGATGGAGCAAAAACAACTCAATGATATGGTGCTGATCAAACATAAAGTATATAAAGAGGTCTGGGTTGTGTCAAAATGTGTAAGAGGAGATGAAGAGCAGGTCCCAAAAGTCTTTTAGACAAAAGTGAAACAAAATTTAGAGTTTTTTGAATGAACATGAAGGCCTGAAGATTAACTTTGGTGGATTGTCTGCAAAGGTTATAAACTATTGTAGCTACAAGTCTTACTATCTGCAAAAATGCCCACTACCAATTGCATCCAACCTTACGTATATACGCACCATTCTTCTCAGCAAGAGGTGGAATCTATGTCCTGTCTCCTAAATCCAGACTGGCCTAGTAGCTTGCTTTGATCAGTTGGATATGATGCAAGAATACTGTTTGAATTCTGGTTTAATGCCTCAAGAATTCTTTCATCTTCATGTGTACTTTCTTGGCAGATGCCCGCTATATGAAGAAATTTGGGTTATCCTTCTGAAATTCCAGAAAAGAAAGGACCTGGAAGATGAGAAAACAATGAGAGAGAAACTATGTAGATAGAGGAGAGCTTGGGTGTCCCAGTTGGCCACCAGCCCCAGAGTTGCTGGCTGATAAAGGTAAGTGAGGTCAAGTTGAATCTTCCTGCCCCAGGACAGCCACCTTAGCCAGAACCAAATGGAACAGAGATGATTCAAGGCTGCTGAGTTTTGCCTGATTACATGAACCAAAGAATCATGGGCAAATGATATAGCTATTCTTCAGTTTTAATTCATTTATAATAATGGTACATATTTGGGGCTTCAATATGTATGTGCAATGTGTAATGATCAAATAAGCATAGTGGCTTTTCTTTTAAGTCATTAGGTTTGTGGAGTGTTTTGGTAAGTAGCATACATCATTGAAATTATAAGAAAAGTCATGAAATAGACTTTTGTAATAGATGATACTCCCCTCCCCAAATTCAGCATATTTTAAGTCTGTTTTTGTGTCTGCAAATTGTATTTTCTACAAAATAATATGATTGGGGCAACAAAAGACATTGTATCAAGCCCTTATCATGATTTTAAAGTGAAATCTAAACCAATAACAGAAAACTTATCTTTGTTGATGACAGCAATGGAGTCTCTCTTGGTAAACCACTGAATCTTCTGTTGACTTAATTGATATTCTTTGCTGCAGATCTTTGGAAATAAAGGGAAATATTTGATGCATAAAGCTCTTGTTGAGTTTATGAAAAATAACTGTCAGTGAGGGTGTCTTTTGCTTGTTCGGAGGGTACTTTCTCTACCACTATTTTTAATTTTGTAACAGAAGCAACTAGTTTTCTCCAAATATCCATTAATTCTTCTCCAAATATATATCTGCCACCTATTTCTTTAGAATTCCTCACCTTTTTTAGCTGGCTATACAGCCAATCAAAATGAATTCTACGTTCCGTAGCTTCTTTTGAAGATCAAAATGTTCATTCGGCTATAGGCTGACTACAAGATTATAAGGAGATACAGTATGTGTGAATTCCAGAAAATAAGCCTATGGAATGAGAATAGACTTCTTCATTTTTTTATTCTTTCTGCTGGCTGAAATGTGTACCCTCTTTGCTGGAAGTCTAGCAGCCATTTTGAACCATGAATTGTAAGCCATGTCTTCAGGATGAGAGAGCCACAAACTAAAAAGGTTTGTTTTCCTTAAGTGATGGAGCTTTATTTTAGCCCTATGCTGAGATTAAAGGAAAATGTATCTATATTTTGTTGAAGTATTGTCATTTTGGAGTTTCTAAAACATGTTATTGACAAAGACTCTCTTATTGACCAAGGTTTGTTAGGTTCCTCCAAGTCCTCTTCTTGAGGTCTCATCCTTGGCCTTCCTTGTCTCTCCTGTTCTCTCTGGGCATGAGTCACCTGGTTGTGGCAGGAATCCTGCTAAGTCAGTTTAATGAGACTTCCCCACCTTTGATATCTGACAATCCTCTGTAAATGATCAAGTTCTTCACCTCCCACCTTTGATGTATAGATCCTAGACCTCTCTTAAGCAAGACTCTTAAGCCCGTTTAGAAAGAATTTTTCCACCCATAATGTCTCTTAATAATTTTCTATCTATTGATCCCCCTTCCTCTGCTAGTTTGTTGTACATCCTTAGCTCCCTTTTCTGTTTGTCTCCTCTATTGTGATCACCTTGACAACTATTGCAATAGTCTTTAATAAAGTCTTCCTAATCAGTTTAACAAGTATCAGAATAATTTTTTAGCACTACCAAACCTAATAGCTCCTAATTCAGGAGCCTTCCTCAGAAAATAACTTTGAGGACTCAGTGATGTTCTGGCATCAACACTAATTTTAAGATCTTTATTTTCTTGTATTAGCTAGTTTCGTCATCTGCATCAGTGGGAACCATAAGCCTATGGAGCACCACTATTAGGAAATCGGAGGTGGGGAAATTTACATGGGATGGAGAGGAATTTTCTTGTCTACTTTTCCAATTCTTTTTAAGAATTAATTGGACAAGAGAATGTATTTTGATTGGCCTGATACATATTGTGATGGTTACTAAAAATGGAAAGATGTGCACAGAAAGAAAAATTAGTTTTGTTTGTGTCTCAGACAAATTTTGAGTAGCCATTGCAATATCCTTAACTTCTCTACCTAAACATCTCACTGCATAAGCTCCAGAAATTTCTCCTCCCACATAATTATTAACCAAAAGCCAAAATTTGGCTTTGACTCTAAGAAATGGGTTTACAGAATTCACTATACCTTTTAGGATTCCTTTTTGTTGTCTCTTTTCCCTTTTGTTTTCCCTGCTTATGATAGATACAGCCTTATATTTGATCTAGGAAAAGTCAAGACCACTGATCTTAGCCAAAATCAGCCCTGCAGGGTAGATATTTAGGATTATATGGAAATGCAAAGTGAACAGAATGAAAATAAAAAGTCGATCTTAAATAAAAAGGCCCTGTTACTAAATACCAACATCATTGAGAAGTCAGATATTCTACACTTCTAAGAAGAAATGATGATTTTATTACCTGGTATAATCTGTCAATATGTTAATATTTAAGAAAGCATAGAATTATAGATAAAATATAAATACAAATTATATTATACAAGTTAAGAGAAAGACTTTGATAACCCTTTGAATAAGATAGCAGATTTAATTATAGATACCACTCATGATAGCATGACTTAAAATAATTCTGGGAAGAAGTTCATTTGGAGGTACATATTGGGACCAAATGCCATAGATATGGTGATGTTTAGAGGGGAGAAAGAAAACCACCGTTTTTTCTAATAACTGGAAAAAATTAAATCTGATAAATGTAGACAAAGCTTTTAATAAATAGACTGATTTTTCAACAATGTCTGTTTGATAACTATTGTTTAAGAAAATATTTTTTGAAGGGCATAGAGAACTTTTGGAAGATGGTAATGAAAGTCTGTTTCTGAACTTCTTATAAGATTAGAAAACTGGATGACAGCAGCATGGGGGGCAGCTATGGGAGTCTTCAGGGCAACCTTGTAGTAAAGAATTTGTGTTATTACTGATATTTCCCTGATCATTTATTGCACACTGGTTTCCAACATAATCTTATGAATCCGGTTTCAATCATGTCAAAGAAGTGAAGAATTTAAGTGACTATCTAGACAAATCTGTGTCTTAATCAGTTTGTGCTACTATAACAAAAGACCTCACCTCCTGGTACCTTCACATTGGTGATGAGATTTCAGCTTATGAATTTGGAGGGGGGACACATTCAGAACACCGCAACCTGTTTCTGAAAATGTATTATTAATTTCAGTTATCTGGATAGATTCTCTTTGTAAATGTCGATAATTATTTTTATATTACTGAGGTTAGGCATGGGTTAGACACTTTTTAGTTTTGTTAAGTATGTCTGAGACATGGAGAGTAGCTCTTTGTGAAATAATTGTTCTTTACAACTGATTTCTGAGCAAACTGCTTCCATTCCCTGCTCTGTTAGTTGAAATATAGGAACTACCCATTCCATGTTATCCTGGAGGCTTTGCTCACTTCAGGGAGCTTGTTGACTTCCCAGTCCCCAAATATATGTTTTCATAAAAATATACTCTTTGTTTAATTTCTTTTATCTTTATGTAATTCAACAAACAAATAAAACAATTATTTCATAAATACAAATGCTGAAAGGAAAATCTGAAGGTTATATATGATGAAATAATCCTTGAGGGTGTACACTTTTATTTAAAAAATAAATAAAACAAGCAAAAAGGAAAATCTCAAGGAAACCAGCAAACAGGGTGCCAACAGCTCTGTAGGCTATGCTGCCATCATTAGTTAATTCCTTATGGAATCATAAGCTAGCAGCAAAAACCCAGTCTCTGAATATATTATGAATCATTATTTATTCTTTTTAAACAGAATCAAAGAAAATATATCAAATACGTTTCTAATCATGATTGCTCATTATCTTTCATCTTGGCCTGGAACTTCATGTTAACCTTCTTACACTAACAGAAAAGAGTCAGGAGACAGTTCTTTGTTTCATCTATTTCAATTGCATTACTGACAGGGCAACATCTGTGTTCTGTTCCCTCCCTTTTTCCTTAGTTCATGAATTCACCTTCAGAAGTTGTACAGGAAGGTGTTTGGAGAATTTTTAGAATTTTCCTGTTTTGTTCTCTAGCAACCTATTAAGGGATAAAAGATCTTTCCAGCTTTATACATTTTCCAAACTTTATAAATTTATTAATTTCTTGAAATCCCAAAGCGTTTCTGTATAGGATGACTCTGTATTCTGATTAGTAGTTATAAGGAAGCTCAGATTGCATTACTTACACTTCCTATAAAAACAAAACTTACCAGCTGGGCATGGTGGCTCATGTCTGTAATCCCAGCACTTTGGGAGGCAGAGGCAGGCAGATCATAAGGTCAGGAGTTCAAGACCAGCCTGAACAATATTGTGAAACCCTGTCTCTACTAAAAATACAAAAATTAGCCTGGCGTCGTGGTGCCACGGACCTGTAATCCCAGCTACTCAGGAGGCTGAGGCAGGAGAATCACTTTAACCTTGGAGGTAGAGGTTGCAGTGAGCCGAGATCATCGTGCTACTACACCCCAGCCTAGGCAACAGAGCAAGGCTCCGCCTCAGAAAATAAAACTTAGCTATCAGAAGAATAGATAAAAAGATATATCAATTTTAATCTTTAAAAATTTCGATTTCAAAGTTACTTTAAAGTCAACTTAGATCTTTAGAGAATTTAAGAATATCTAACTAAGTCAACATTGTCTTTATGTTAGAGCACGTCTTTCTAGATCCAATAAGTGGTAATATTTTATGCTTAGGGCATTTGCAAGCCATGTCTTTAGCCAGAATTATCTTTCACCTGGAATTCCTGGAAAACCCCTAATCTACTTTAAAATCACCTTCTTTTACTTCCTGACATTATTAAAATAGTAGTGATCATAAGAAAGCTTACATAACCTTGAGGATCAAATTTATCCACTTAATGTATCTGCATCTCCACTCTCTTCCTTCCTATAAAATGATCATCTAAGTTTATTCCCTCTACTGTCTTACCACTTGCTATTCCTGGATATTTCTCTTGCTGTGTTTCCTCTACTTCCACTCTTAATTGATACATTAAACTTATATCCTCCGAAATAATACTCGTGTCTTCTACTTTTCAAACCTTCTTCACCCATGATGCTTTCCTCATAGATGACTCTGTGAATATACCAATTAATCAGACCAACAAAGCCTAGGGTTTGCTTGACTCTTCTTAATCTGATATAATTCATATCTCCTCTATAAACAGATCTATTTTGCAATGCCTTGAAATAGTAGTCCAAATCCAACCACTTCTCGTCTCCATCCAAGACTGTTGTCCATCACCTGGTTTACTGCCATGGCCTCCTTACTCGTACCCCTGATATTTTAGATAGAAAAAATGCTTAGAAAAGTGTATACAAATTAAGTGTGGATGAACTAGATTTAAACAGTTAGAAAGCTTTTTTTTTTTTTTTTTTTTTGGTAGTGGTAGGTGGAGCTCATCTTCAGTTTTTGTTTGAACTATGGAGAAAAATAACTCCAGAAATCTGCAGAGGCATCTCCTTGAGTTTTTTACTGAGTACTAAGTTACATGTGGAAAGAATAAGATTTTATAGGCCCCTACAAAGAAGCAAAAATGAGTAAGAACCACCTTGAGGAATCCTACAAACTAAGTTTTTATCAGAGTTGGAACAAGGCTGACAGCCCCTCAAGTGTGGCCAGTCAGAAGAGAGATCTTTTAAGTAACTCAGAAAATTCCAAAGATAATTCAGGCCACAAAGGAGTAAAGACAGAGAAGGTACATCTACACAGAAGATCTACACAAATGGTAAACATATTGGTATGTGCAAAAAAAAAAAAAATGGGATTTGTAAAATACAGAGAAGTAACATTTATGACAATCATTGCAAAATGAATGCGGCCACAGACTGTGATAAGTTAAAGATGCCTATTTGCCCAATGGATCACCTAGTACAAAAAATGAAAAGAAAGCCAAAGATAATATATTATTTAATATTCCAAATATTAAATTAATTTAAATTATAAGAAAAAGATTATATGAAGAAAATGGAAAATCAATGACAAAGTGTTAGATCCACCTATATCAATAATTACATGTACATGAGTTAGACATACAAATATAAGGTAGTAATTTTCAAAATGGATAAAACATAACAATGCCAAACTATATTCTCTACAGAAAACGTATTTTAATTATAAAAACAGATGATTTAAAAGTAAAGGGATGGAAAAGGATATAGTGTACAAATTCTAATAATAAGAAAGCTTAAATGCTTATATTCATGAGACATAATTGACTTTAGTGCAAGGAACATTACCAAAGATGAAAATGACATTTACCAGTGATAAAAGAGCAAATTAATCAAGAACATAATAGCCTAAATGTATATTCACAAAAAAATAAAAACTGTGAAACACTTAAAGTGAACACTTAGAAACCAGCAAGGAGAAATAGATAAATCCACAATTAAAACTGGTGATTTCAATACTCTTCTATCAGTAATAAAACAAGTAAATGGAAAACCAGGAAGTAGGTAGGATACTTGAAGGAGATTATCAACTAATTTAAACTAATTAACATTTATAGACCAGTACACCCAGTGACTACAGAATGCATGTTACCCTCAGTTGCACAATTCCCAAGATAGACCATATGCTTGGCTGTAAAAGTCTCAATTTAAAGGAATTAAAATTATTCAGAGTGTTCTCTGAAAAGAAAAAAAATTATAAATCAAATATATATCTGAAAAACTCAAATATTTAGGAACTTTGCATGATATTTTCAAAAACTTATAGGTCAAAGAGAAAATTACAAAGAAATTAGAATATACTTAAAATGGTATGAAAATCAAAACACAACCTACTAAAATTTGTGAGTTACAGAAAAAGCAATATTTTAAAGAAAACTTATGTTTTATGTACTTATAATAGAAGAGAAGTTTGAGATTAGTGATGTAAGCTTCTGAGGTTGTATCTTAAACTAAGAAAAAACCAAAAAAGTACATTTAATCCAAAAAGTGGAATGAGGTACACAATAACAAGTAAAAATAAATAACGATGTTAAGGTAGGGAAAAACCAATGATATAAGCAGAAATCAAGTTGAATAACAACACTTAAGCGTTCTGAAAGTAACAGTCCCAAATGCCCAGCATATTAATATACATATGCATGTGAATTTTATGCATCATTAAACTTTCCCTGATTTTGTTTGTAGGTTTAAAAGGTTATGACATTGACAGATGCTAAAATGTTATAGGAAAGGAGATGTCATTTTTATGATTCCCACATTACAATTTATATTTGGTAAGTGACATTTTTGTTGTCAGGTGGGGAATGGTGGTCCTTTACAAACAGATGTTGGAGAGGATGGGGAGGGTACAAGCCTTAGACATTAGATGAAGCACTGTCCGAGCCACAGTCTCAATATAGGGTTCAAATGGGACCTTGAGATGTTGGCCTGGAGATGATAACGATTCCGCAGTTCCCTGGACACAGAAATCAGAGCCTCTGCACAGCATGTACTCTGACAGTCTCCTCTTCAAGTGAGTGGCAGGCACTTAGACTCTCTCTGTAAGCGCTGTGCATAGATGCCTGTTGCACAGAGGGACATGTACCTCGGTGCTACTCCTATACGTCCTCATGTAGCCTGCACTCTCTGAAGGCCACCTGTCCCTATGGGTACCCGAACTTGCATTGCATGCTCATGTCATCAATTTCTGATTTCTCTGAATCCTGGAAAGTGGTCTAGTGCTCACCCAGAAATTTCAGACTAACTCTGGCCTGGTTAAACCAGTGAACTTCTCTGCTGTCTATGCTAAACCACACTTTCAAAAAGTCTGATTTGTCCTTCCTCGGGTACTGTCCCTCAGCCCGAAGGTACCATATACAGTTTCTTTATGATTATACTTTTGTTTTAGATAATACTTTATATTAAACTTCCCCAGGATAGCCTTCTGTGAATTTCTAGCTCCTGAGGAGACTCAGACTGCTACGATGAATAAACAGATAAATGTCAAAGTTCATATAGAAATTTCAGAGTAATCACTATAAAATTATTATAAAAGCTTCGGTTTAGATTTTGGGATATCTTGAATATATCACAATCCTCTCTCCACCCCTCAGCCTCCGCACTCATGGTAATGGAATCAGGACCTGTAGCCTGTTTTGTTAGAAGGGGTTAAATTTAACAAATCTAAATATAGAGATGCAGCTGTGGTTATTGGTGACTATGGGACAAACATTTTATGTAGCATGATGTTTTTCTCACTTTTTATAAAGGCTATCTTTCTGATCAAGCCCATTTTTCTACCATCTAAGTACTTTATAAAGACTGAGATCCTTGATTAGGGTTGTGAACCTGAAAAACAAATGGTTTCCAGCTTTCCTAGTTGCCTCTGATAGCTGTATAAGAAAGACAACTTCGCTAAAAATTTATAGGCTGAACCTGACTATCTGGCTTTTTAATAGTAATAGAATTTAATACAGGTATTTGTTTAATCTGCCTGGATATATATATATAATCCGGTGATGACAAGTGCAGTGTTACTCAGCATCATCTGCAAACCGGCGGCATCAGCATCACCTGGGAGCTTTTCAGAAATGCACATTCTCATGTCCCAATCTAGACCTGGTGCGTAGGAGTCTATGTTTTAATAAGCCCTAGATGTGATTCCTAGGCATGCTAGTGTATAAAAAGCACAACTTAGAGCCTCTCAAATATTTGTAGATTTCTACTAGATTTTTTAAACTAAGTGGTCTGATATGTAGAAACCTCTGGGATCTATTAGATTTCTAATACAAAGTCAATGGAAGTTTAATTGAGCAACCCTTTTCTGTCCCTGGACATTGAAAGAGAGGGCAAGTGAATATCAGTATATGTTTGACTATGAAGAATTTATGTTGCAAGATAGAGATGAAATATCTCAACAGCTGCTTTATTTTTTTCCCCGGAAGCATGTGGAACTGATGCCCATGGTGTTTTTTTTTCCCTCTCCTCTTCCCTCCCCTTCCCCTTCAATATTTCCTGTTTGTGGAAGAACATCATTCACCACCTGATAACAGAATGTCACTTACTTTTGTTATCCAAATATAAAATGAACCTGTGGCTCATAGCAATAGCATCTCCCTTCTCATAATATTTTCGTGTCTATCAGTGTTACAACCTTTTAAACTGACATATAAACTAAATCAGAGAAAGCTTAGCAATGCATACATTTTACGTGTTATATATTAATCGGTTGGACATTTGCAACCATTACATCAATGGGGCTTGAGTGTTGTCAATCAAGTTTATTTCTACTTGTGTTGAGATGCCAATGTTAATTAATATTTCGGGCTTTTGGAAATCATGTGGAAATCACATTTCCTTCCCAAAGTATCTCTTTAAAGCTCATTTATTTTTGTGTCCAGAGTCCCTTGTTTTGATGTGTATTTTGTTTACACTGAGATTAGTGCAGTGTGCAGTAAGTGATGGGAAAGAGTCCACTGCTGCCTTTTGTAACCTCTCACATTCTTGTCACGCTTAGTGTTAAAAGTTGTTTCTTACCCTTGCCTAGGAAAATAGAACATGCTCTGTGTCTACCAGCCACATTGAAAGTAAATTATACAGCAAACTGTTTTCCAAATGTAATTTCATTCTATTGTATCTTGATTCCATGAAGTAATTTTGACACTGGCAAAAGAGTGTCAGTTTATAAGAAACGTTACAATTCTAGCTTTAAAGTGGGAAAATGCAGCAAAATTATATGATCACTAAGCAGTATTTACTTAGAGGCCTTTCCTGTGCTCCTGCTCATGAGAAATTCATTCCCTTTGAATCGACAATCCTTTGGGAAGCAGAACTTATCATGCGACATGTTTTGTACTATAAGGGAAACAATAATACGGTTTTCACTGTAAAAATCCTTGTCTTCTGAATGAGGTAATGTAGTTTATGCAAAGGCTATGCAGAATCCTCCTAGAATCTCAGCAAGAACAGGAACAAACTCCTTATATTTCTATTGAAATTATCTAGAACATGAAGGACAAAAAGCTATGACCACCAAAATAAAATAGTTGATTTTCTTGAATCCAGGTCTAGTATTCTGTTTCTGTTATTTCTTTTTTTATTGTTATTATTATACTTTAAGTTCTGGAGTACATGTGCAGAACATGCAGGTTTGTTACATAGGTATACATGTGCCATGGTGGTTTGCTGCATCCATCACCCCATCATCAAAATTAGGTATTTCTCCTAATGTTATCCCTCCCCAATCTCCCCACCCCCTGCTATCCCTCCTCTATCCCCCTCCCATCCCCAGACAGGCTCCAGTGTGTGATCTTCCCCTCCCTGTGTCCATGTGTTCTCGTTGTTCAACACCCAATTATGAGTGAGAACATGGGGTATTTGGTTTTCTGTTCTTGTGTCAGTTTGCTGAAAATGGTGGTTTCCAGCTTTGTCAATGTCCCTACAAAAGACATGAACTCATCCATTTTTATGGCTGCATGGTATTCCATGGTGTATATGTGCCACATTTTCTTACCTAGTCTATCATTGATGGGCATTGGGGTTCATTCCAAGTCTTTGCTATTGTAAACAGTGCTGCAATAAACATATGTGTGCATGTGTCTTTATAACAGAATGATTTATAATCCTATGGTATATACCCAGTAATGGAATTGCTGGGTCAAATGATATTTTTAGTTCCAGATTCTTGAGGAATCTCCACACTGTCTTCCACAATGGTTGAACTAATTTACACTCTCACCAACAGTACAAAAGCATTCCTATTTCTCCACATTCTCTCCAGCATCTGTTGTCTCCAGATTTTTTAATGATCACCATTCTAACTGGCCTGGGATGGTATCTCAATGTGGTTTTGATTTGCATTTCTGTAATGACCAGTGATGATGAGCTTTCTTTCATGTGCTTATTGGCTGCATAAATGTCCTTCACCTGCTTTTTGATGGGGTTGCTTTTTTCTTGTAAATTTGCTTATGTTCTTTGTAGATTCTGGATATTAGCCCTTTGTCAGATGGGTAGATTGCAAAAACTTTTTCCCATTCTGTTGATTGCTGGTTCACTCTAATGATAGTTTCTTTTGCTGTGCAGAAGTTCTTAAGTTTAATTAGATCCCATTTGTCTATTTTGGCTTTTGTTGCCATTGCTTTTGGATCCGTTTTAGTCATGAAGTACTTGCCTATGCCTATGCCTATGTCCTTAATGATATTGACTAGGTTTTCTTCTAGGGTTTTTATGGTGTTAGGTCTTCTGTTTAAACCTTTAATCCATTTGTAGTTAATTTTTGTATAAGGCATAAGGAAAGGATCCAGTTTCAGCTTTCTGCATATGTCTAGCCAGTTTTCTCAACACCATTTATTAAATTGGGAATCGTTTCCTCATCGCTTGTTTTTGACAGGTTTGTCAAAGATCATATGGTTGTAGATGAGTGGCCTCTGTTATGTTCCATTGGTCTATATTTCTGTTTTGGTACTAGTACCATGCTGTTTTGATTACTATATTCTTATAGTATAGCTTTGGTATACTATACTGTACTATGAGGCTACACTAATCAAAACAGCATGATACTATTTTGATTATTACAGTTTTGATTACTATAGTAATAAAACTATACTAAAACTATACTATAAGGGTACAGTACAAACTATACCAAATACCAAAACTATACTATAAGGGTATAGTATAAACTATGCTACAAGGCTACAGTAATCAAAACGG
>NW_016107470.1:4426462-4551529 GCF_001604975.1 Cebus imitator | reverse complement strand
AAAAAAAATTTTTTTTTTTTTTTTTTTTTTTTGCCACGGTAAACCAGCTTTGAATCTTCAAAACCCACTTGAGCAATGTGTTTTATCCTTTCTATATTTGCAGGATTCAATTTGCAGATATTTTAAAAACATTTTCTGTGTTTCTGTTTACAAAAGATTCAAGACTATAGTATTTTTTTCTTTTTTTTTATTTATGATGCGTTTGGTTTTGTTAGCAGAGTATTTCTGGCCTTACAAAATAAAATGGAAATTATTTTCCTATACTTTCTGGAAGAGTTGCTGTAGCTGTTGTAGCATATTTTCTTAAATGTTTAGTAGTTCTTACCAGTAAAAACATCTAATCACGAAGTTTTTTCATGGAGAAGTTTTCAATTGCAAATTTAATTTACATAATGAATGCATTACATTCAAAATTTTACAGTTTTTCTTGTAATAGTCTCAGTAATTTTTGTCTTTTATAGTGTGTTTTTACATTTCATCTTATGCATTGAATTTATTAAAATGAAGTTGTTCATAATATTCTTTTTTAAGGTTTATAGGATGAAATGCTCCTGCTTTCATTGCAGATATTGTTGATTTGTGTTTTCTCTTAAACTAGCTGGAGTATTTTTTCTTTGTTGGCTTTTAATAAATTTACTCTTTCATTTGTGTGTGTGTGTGTGTGTGTGTGTGTGTGTGTGCGCGTGCGTGTGTGGTTGTTTGTTTTTAGTCTTATTTCTTGTATTCATTTTGGCTACATTTTTCTTTTTTTACTTTTGAATTTGAACCTTTCTTGGTAGCTGATTAACAAAACTATTTTCTTTTTAACACTCCTTTTGCTACATCCCAGAAATTTTGTTTTTTGCATTTTCATTTTGATTCAAAAGAAACATTTTTTATTATTCTTTGTAACTTATTTAATACATGTATTATTTTAGACTACGCTTGTTTTACATACAATTTTAGGGATTTTCTTAGTATCTCTTAGTTATGAATTTTTAATATAATTACATTGTAGTCTCAGAATATATTTTTGTATCAGTTCTACTTTTGTAAATTTATTAGAGACTGTTTTGTTTCTGCAAATAATGCATATTTTAAAGCTTTTTGTCGTACTGTTCTATGATTATAAATCAGGTCAAGTTTGTTAAGTGTTTTTTATCCTTACTTTTACTCTGTCTACCTGTTTTATTAATTTTGCAAAAGCAAAATTTTCATGTATTATTGTAATTGTGGAGCTATCCATTTTTCTATTTTCAGTTCTAGTCTATTTTTTCAGTTCTGTTATTAGTTGCATTCACATATAGGATTGATATGTTTTCTTCATGAATTTATACTTTTATCATGAAATGCCAATTTTTATCTTTGGTAATCTTTCTGTTGAAGTCCATTTTATCTTAATATAACTTCCCTAACTTTCTTGTTATCTAAATTTGCATGATAAATGGTGTCTTTTCTTTCACTTTTAGTTTGTCTCTGGTATTTCCTTAAAGCTGTCTTTTATAGACTAGGTATGTAATCCTGTATCCCAAAGCCTGTAATCCCAATGCTATGGGAGGCTAAGACAGGAGGATCACTTGAGGCCAGGAGCTCAGTATCAGTCTGGCAACATAGTGAGACTCCATTTCTACAAAAACAACTCAAAAAATTAGCCAGGTATGGTGGTACACACCTGTAGTTCTAGCTACTTAGGAGACGGAGGCAGAAGGATCACTTGAACCCAGGAGATTGTATTGAGCTATGATTGAGCCACTGCACTCCAGTCTGGGCAAAAGAGTAAGGCCTTGTCTGTAAAAAATAAAAGAGAATTTTTTTTAAAGCTGTCTCTTATAGATAGCATATAATTTGGTCTTATTTGATGTCAAGTCTGACAATATTTAGCTTTTAATTTATGTTTAGACAAAAAGTCTAAAACGTAAAACAATAGGATGCAATTCTTACTAGCTTGGATTTCAGTCTACCATCTTACTTTTTCTCTATTTGTTCCATTTGTTCTTAATTACTTTGTTTCTTTCACTACCTGTGATGGTTTGTTTTATGTGTCACCTTGGTATGGCTATACTCTCAGTTATTTACCCAAACACTAATTTAAGAGTTTTTTTGTAAGTATTTAGTAGATGTGTCCAATGTTTACAATTAATTAACTTTAAGGAAAGGATATTATCACTGGTAATGTGGGCGTCATACTATCAGTTGAAAGATTTTAAGAGTAAAATTGAAATGTCCCTGAATAAGAAGAAATATCCCCTGTGGACTTGAACATTAACTCCTGCCTGAGAACTTCTAGCGTGCTATTCTGCTCTACAGATTTCAAACTTACTAAGCCAGACCCTACAATTACATAAACTAATGCCATAAAATAAATCTCTCTCTCTCTCTCTCTCTCTCTCTCTCTGTATGCATATGTGTATACACACAGACACACTCATACACACATGGCTATGCACGCACATATGGCTGTGTGTGTATTATATGTGTTTATATATATTATATGTGTTTCTCTGGTAGAATCCTGACTGATCTGACTGATACAGATTTTTATGAGTAGCTGTACAAGAACAGGATCTTAAACGTGACTTTTTAGAATTCTGGGTTTTCTGGAAATGATTCTCTAATCTAGTTAGGTTTAAAGGTAATAATGATTCTGTTTCCAGGGGTAACAAGGGAACTGGTGGTTTATGGTATAATATGAAATAGAGATACATAAAATATTGTCATTGGATACTCCTGATCAAATAGCTATAGATGGAAAGGCTTTTGTGTTTAAACTGAAATGCAGAATTTGTATATTTAAATTCTGTATGTAAAATTTATAAGATAATATTTATAAAGTCAGTCTTTTAGAAGAAAAGGTCAATTTTGAGAAATATAAAAATATTTTTAACTGGGAGTTGAAGATATGCTACCATTTTATTATACCCTTATTATTTTTGTTATTTTCTATTTTGTTCATTTGCCCTTTATCATATTTATTCTTTTGTATTCCCTCAAAATTATTAAACAACTTACATTTAGCCACTTTATTTGTAGGGAATCCAATATTCTGCTTGCTACTGTCTATTGTGTGATTACAGTTTTTTAAAGCTGAATTTGAAATTTCTTTATATTCTTCAATTGAATACCCATCAGAAGAGATTTTGTTCCAACTTCCTCTCTAAATTGAATTACCTTCAAAGTATAAATTCAAAACTAATGATGAATAGTGTGTTGATACTTAGTGTATGGTATTACAATGGTACCACGTGTTTTTAAAACAAAGTTTGAAAAAACGATTATAGAATAACCCAAGCTTCTTTAATGTCTTCTCAGAATTCAGTGATATATTTTTTGTTATAAATAATCTCTTAGGACCATCCCCTCAATTATAAAATATTTTGATTCGGCATTTTTGTATTTTAAATTATTCCAAATTGCTAAAATAATAAATAAGTCATGATTGGTAACTACTCTTTGATTTGCCCTATTAACCACAATTCCTGTTTCATAAATAACATGTAGTTTTTATATTGAGTTTTTACCTTAAGATTAATCTTTTAATTTTCTAAGCATTTAGAAATAGATGAGGAATTTAATATGACAAGTGTTGATTTAGTAACTTCCAATGGGGAGTGAATTTCCTTCTTGACTGTGTGCCTAATACTTTTGGAAGGCATTGAGCATTTGCCTGAGGCCTATAAACATCGAACTTTTGGCTCAAAATGCTAAAATACATATTATGAAATTCTTCATGTGTGCCTTGATTTAAAATATCAGAAAATCTGTAGATGTTTTCATGATTAATGTACCTACTTTGATTCAACAGACTTGAACTCAAAGTTATAAATTGATTTGCTGACATAAGTAAGCATAATAGGCATCAATACATGAAACCCAAGGGTCATTTATTTTAACTTTTCTTTCTAAGTTATTTTAAACTAAAAGTAACCTAAGAACTTCCCAAAACTTGCATATTAGTCCCATTTATATTTTTCTTTGTTTCTTATTCCAAATTACCCTGAAGATTTAGCATCATGTTTATAGTTTTAATAAGTATTTGAAAGTGAATATAATATTTTTTAGATAGCTGCAATAACCACCATTGTTTCTTTCCCAAATACAAACATGTTTCCTGATAAGAGATTCACCATAACTTTTGCAGTGGGAATTTTCCTCTTGTGCATATAAACCAAATCTGTACCTCTGAGTCTCTGATCATCTCTCTTTCATAAGTCAGATCTAATTTTTTTTGTTCTGGACATATTTGTATATATTCCCTGTTGAGTATGAACCCAATTTGGACTGCTTCCACTGCAAAAACTACATTCTTCTCCTGAATGCTTCTGTCTAAAACCTCAATAGTTTCTCAACCACTGAAACTTGAAAATGTTTTTACTCCCTTACCGCTTCTTGCCCTCCAGTTAGTTACAGTGTCTTGTACAGTCTAACTCTCTTAAATCTTACATTGCTTTTTTGATGCCTTACACTGGTTTTTACTGCTTTGTATTTGGTTTATTTAAATAATTCATATTTTACTTCTAATACAACTTTGACATTGTTGCAAAATTGCTTTCTGCAATGTTTAGCTCACATCGTATTCTCCTGATTAAAAACTTTCCATTTTTATTGTGAATAGTGATGCAATAAGCATACATGTGCATGTGTCTTTATAGAAGAATGATTTATGATCCTTTGGGTATATAGCCAGCAATGGAATTTCTGGGTCACATGGTATTTCTGGTTCTAGATCCTTGAGGATTTACCACATTGTCTTCTACAATGGTTGAACTAATTTACACTTCCACCAACAGTGTAACAGTATTCCTATTTCTCCGCATCCTCTCCAGCATCTTTTGGTTCTTGACTTTTTAATGATCACCATTCTAACTGGCATGACATGGTATCTCATTGTGGTTTTGATTTGCATTTCTCTAATGACCAGTGATGATGAGCTTTTTACATATGTTTGTTGGCCACATAAATGTCTTCTTTTGACAAGTGTCTGTTCATATACTTCAACTACTTTTTAATGGGGTTGTTTGTTTTTGTCTTGTAAATTTATGTTCCTTGTAGATTCTGGATATTTCACCATGGAATACTATGCAGCCATAAAAGGGATGAGTTCATGACCTTTGCAGAAACATGGATGCAGCTGGAATCCATCATTCTCAGCACACTAACACAGGAACAGAAAACCAAACACTGCATGTTCCCACTCATAAGTGGGAGTTCAATAATGAGAACACATGGACACAGGGAGGTGAACATCACACACTGGGATCTTTTGGGGGTTTAGGGGGAGGGAAGGGGGGATAGTGTTAGGATAAATACCTAATGTAGATGATGAATTGATGGGTGTAGCAAACCACCATGCATGGGTATACCTATGTAACAAACCTGCATGTTCTGCACATGTATCTCAGAACTTAAAGTATATTAGATAAAAACCAACAATTGTCTTTTCCTTAAAAAAAAAATCAATTTTTTCACATTGCCTACTAAGAACAGGCCCAATCTCTTGGAACTTTTTCTGTTTTCATGGTCTAATCCTTTGTAGAAGTTTCAGAGAGGAAATGCCTATGCAACACTTGTTACCTAGTCTCCTTGCCAGTCTAAGTTATGTCTATAGTATGCTTACATAGCTCTATTCGCTGCAGAAAATAAAGCTGCAATTGGCTAACACAAAACCAACAAAATAGTGAGCAGTGGCTGACTGCCTATAACACTAAAATTCAGCTCTTATAAAGATAATTGAGATACCTGATCAAAATATGCAATTTCATCCAGGAACTAATCAGAAAGGTTTTCTAAATAGAAATAGAGAAAAGAAGTTCTTGAATTAGCAACTAAAGGCAGCATTCCTATTTTTTAAAGGGTGGTATCAAAAATAACTTTTGAAAGAATGAATAAAATGCAGAGAAATTAAGAAGGTAAAAGATCTACATGCTGAAAACTATAAAATATTGATGCAAGAAATTGAGGACACAAATAGATATCCCATGTTTGTGTACTGGAAGAATTAATAATGTTAAATGTTCATGCTACCCAAAGCAATCTATAGGTTTACTACAATCCTTATCAAAATTCCAATGATAGTTTTCACAGAAATATAAAAAGCAATTCAAAATTTTGTGGACTCACAGAAGAACAATTAAAGCCAAATCAGTCTTGAACAAAAAGAACAAAGCAGTAGAACTCACATTACCTGATTTCAAATAAAGTCATAGTAATCAAAATAGCATGGTACTTACATAAAAACAGAAACACAAACAAATGGAACAGGATATAGGGTCCAAAGTAAACCTACATATTACTGTCAATTGATTTTTGACAAAGGCACTAAGAACATAAAATGGGGGAAAAACAGTCTCTAATTAATGGGGTTGGGAAACCCAGATATCCACATGCAGAAGAATAAAATTAAACACTTATTTCACACCATGTAGAAAAGTCAACCACAAACAAAGACTTAATGATAAGACGTGAAACTATAAAACTACTAAAAGAAAACATGGGAGAAAAGTTTCACAATATAGGTGTGGGCACTAGTTTTTTGGATACGACCTGAAAAGCATAACGAAAAATAATGAAAATAGACAAATGGCATTGCATCAAACTAAAAATATTCTACATAGCAAAGAAAACAATAACTGGGGGAAGAGACAACCTATGCAATGGAAGGAAACATATACAAATCACACATCTGATAAGGGTAAATATCCAAAAATATGTAAAAGACCTGAGGTTTCTCAGAAGCAAACACACAAATAGCCAATAGTTATATGAAGAAATGCTTAACATCAGAAAATGCAAATTAAAACCACAATGAGGTATCACCTCACACCTATTAGAATGGCCATCATCCAAAAGATGAAAGATAACAAGTATTGGTGGAGAAATCAGTACAGCCATTATGAAAAACACTATAGAGAGTCCTTGAAAAATAAAAATGTATGTTTCAGCAATCTTACATCTGAGTATATATCAGAAGGAATTGAAATAAGTATGCCAAAGAGATATCTGTAATCCCATGTTCACTGTAGCACTGTTCACAATAGCTACCATAGGAAATCAAAGTGTCCAACAGATGATTAGATGAAGAAAATATGGTATACATACACAATGGAATACTATTCAGCCTTAAACAAAGAAAAAATTATGTCATTTGTGACAACATGGATAAACCCAAAGGACATTATACTAAGTAAAATAAATACTGCGTGATCTTACTTATATGTGGAATCTAAAATGTCAAACTAATAGAAGTAGATAGTAGAATGGTGGTTACCAGAAGCTGAGTTGGTTGGGTGGTGATGGGGGCACAGATGGGAAGATGTGGATCAAATGGTACACAATTTCTGTTAGAAGAAATAACTTAGAGCTATTGCATAGCATAGTGACTATAGTTTTAAAAATATGTAAAAGACCTGATGTTTCTCAAAAGCAAACACATAAATGGCCACTAGATATATGAAGAAATGCTTAACATCAGGAAAATGCAAATTAAAACCACAATGAGATATCACCTCATACATGTTAGAATGGTTTTTATCCAAAAGATGAAAGATTACACGTTGGTGGAGATGTGGAGGGAACTCTGTATACAGTTAATGGGAATGGAAATCAGTACAGCCATTATAAAAAAACAGTATGGAGATTCCTCAAAAAAAAATAAAAATTTAACGGTTATGTTAAATTTTTAACATAGTTAAAAACAATGTCATGTATATTTCAAAATCATTAGCAGATTTTAAATGTAACCAAAAAATAAGCATGTGAGGTGATGGATATATTAATTAGCTTGATTTATCATTCTATAATACATGCATATGTCAACTATCACATTATACCCATAAATATATACAATTATAATTTGTCAATTAAACACACAAAAAATCATTTTCTGCCAAAGAATCTCACTTATCCCAGGTTGGTCCTTAGAACTTGGGCATATGGGCTGGGCATGGTGGCTCACATATGTAATCCCAGCACTTTGGGAGGCCGAGACAAGCAGATCACAAAGTCAAGATTTCAACACCAACCTGGACAATATGGTGAAACCCTGTCTCTATGCAAAAAACAAAAATCAGCTGGGCATGATTAGTCCCAGCTACTCAGGAGGCTGAGGCAGGAGAATTGCTTGAACCCTCGGGAGGCAGAGGTTGCAGGGAGCCTACAGCACATCAGCCTGGGCACTCCATGCTGCACTTTAGAGTGAGACTTTGTCTCAAAAGAAAACAAAACAAAACAAAAACAAAAAAACTTGGTCATATGACCACAGGACACCTCTCCAACCTTTTTAACACCAACAACAAAAAAGGTAATAAAGCCAGTTGCAATGCATTATTATCCCAACAATAATCTTGTGAACCATAATCTATCCAATGTGGTACAACCCTTAAGACTCATGTGAAATTCTCCATAAAACAGCCTAATCATTTTTCTGATTTATTGTCAATTTCTTTGTACATGTTCTGCATAACAGCTGTGCTCAACTACATGTCCTCTTTCCTCTCCTGAGTGTACAATATTCCTGGAAGTTTGGTAGGCCATTTAAAGCAAATCTGAACATCACACATCAGTTTAAAAAATGCATGCCAAGAACAGCAGAAATGACAACAAAACCAGCAGTAATGTTTTTGGAATATCTCTGTCAAGAATTAAAAAGCATTGTGGATCTTAATGTTCTGTTTCCACAGCCCCTCAACTAATTTGTACCCTCCCAACTCTATTGGTCTAGTTCCTCTGTATCCTATAAATCAGCAGTCTCCAACCTTTTTGACACCAGGGACCCATTTCATGGAAGATAATTTTTCCACAGAGTGGGGGCTGGTGGAGGTATGGATGAAATGGTTCCACCTCAGATTATCTGACATTAGATTTTCGTAAGGGGCACATAGCCTAGATCCCATGCATGTACAGTTCACAATAGGGTTTCCACTCCTGTGAAATCCAATGCTGCAGCTGATCTCACAGGAGATGGAGCTAGCTCAGTGGTAATGCTCATTAGCTGCTGCTCATCTCCTGTTGTGCAGCTCAGTTCCTAATAGGCCACAGGCAGGTACTGGTCCACAGCCTGGGAATTGGGGATCCCTCCTATAAAATAAGGTTCAAATCTAATTTCTCAAATTTTACAATAAATCCGAGATTTCCAAAACACTTTATCATCTCCTACATTTTATCTACCAATGCTTTCTTAGCTAATAGCCCTTTTTTATATGTGATGTCTTAGCTCCTTGACTCAAGAGCTGTTTTACTTCTAACATGTTTCTTGCAGAGCATCTTATACATAGGTTTTCAATAAATATTTTTTGAATTGAATGTTAACACAGGTTTATAATTACATCCAGTATATTATATTCATAAAAGAAAAAGTAATAAAGGGATAATACCTTCTTACTCAGGCATACCATTTATTTATTTATTTAGAGACAAGGTCTCACTCTATCACCCAGGCTGGAGTACAGTGGCACGATCTTGGCTCACTGCAATGTCTACCTTCTGGGCTCAAGCCATCCTCCCACCTCAGCCTCCCAAGTAGCTGAGACTATAGGTGCATACCACCATGACTGATTAATCTTTACGTTTTCATAGAAATGGAGTTTTGTCATGTTACACAAGCTGGTCTTAAACTCCTGAGCTCAAGCAACCTGCCCCTCTTAGCATCCCAAAATGTGGGATGTGTAATTACAGATGTGAGCCACCACACTTGGGCGTCCATATTATTATGAAACAAAATAAATGTTAAATGTCAAGATATATAAAATTCGGACTAGGATTTATAAATATGCCTCTGTAAGTCTGCCTTCTCTCATTAAAGACTAACAATGATCTTATTAAATATAACAGCTGAAAAAAGATAATGTATAGTTCAGTGGATTTTCTGATTAATGTTCAGAATAGAACACCTAAATACCTTTATAAACAGTTTATTGAAAACTACTTTTATGCAAGTACTGTAAATGTGTAATATACTCTCATGAGCATTTGTATATTAATAGTTAAGATAATATTTGAAAATATACTAAAGGATAAAAAGTTTCTCTCTAAAATATGCAAAAACCCTGCACAATCCTCAGCAAAATGCTAGTGAAGTGAATTTAACTGTTTAAAATCAGCTGAATTCACTATGATTTAACTCACCATGATCAATGGGATTTATCCTAGGGATGCAAGAATGATTCACCATACACAAACAAATAGATGTGATACATCTACTAACAGAATCAGAGACAGAAGCAATATGATCATTTTAATAGATGCTTTAAAATCATTTGATGCAATTTTAACACCCCTTCATGATAAAAACTATCATCAAACTGAGTACAGAGGGAACATACCTCAAAACAATAAAGGCCATATATGACAAACCCATAGCCATCATACTGAATGGAGAAAACATTGAAAGTCTTTCTTCTAAAGTCTCTAGAAAAGACAAGGATGCTCACTTTTACTACTTTTATTCAACATAGTATTAGAAAGTCTTAGCAAGAGCAATTATACAAGAGAAAGAAATAAATGACATCCAAATTGGAATGGAAGATGTCAAATTGTCCTTGTTTGCAGATGACATCATGTCATATTTAGAAAAACCTAAAAACTTAGCCTAAAATTGGCTAGAACTGATAAATGAATTCAGTAAAGTTTCACACTACAAAATCAGCATACAAAAGATAGTAACATTTCTATATGCCGACAGCAAACAATCTGAAAAAGTTTTCAAGGGAGGCCGGGCGCGGTGGCTCAAGCCTGTAATCCCAGCACTTTGGGAGGCCAAGGCGGGTGGATCATGAGGTCAAGAGATCGAGACCATCCTGGTCAACATGGTGAAACCCCGTCTCTACTAAAACTACAAAAAAATTAGCTGGGCATGGTGGCGCGTGCCTGTAATCCCAGCTACTCAGGAGGCTGAGGCAGGAGAATTGCCTGAACCCAGGAGGCGGAGGTTGTGGTGAGCCGAGATCGCGCCATTGCACTCCAGCCTGGGTAACAAGAGCGAAACTCCGTCTCAAAAAAAAAAAAAAAAAGAAGATTTCAAGGGAGCAATCCCATTTGAAATAGCTAAAATAAAAATAGAATACATAGTAGTAAATTTAACCAAAGAGGTGAAAGATTTTTACCAAACTACAAAACAGTGATGAAAACTTTTGTAGCCTTTCTATAAAAACTACAAAACACTGATGAAAGAAACTGAAGATGATACAAAATTTGAAAGCTATCCATCTTCAAGGATTGGGAGGATTGATATTATTGTTGAAATATGTATACTACCTAAAGCTATCTACAGATTCATTGCTACTCCCATTAAAATACCAGTGACATTCTTCACAGAAGTAGAAAAAAAATACTAAAATATGTATGGACCCAAAAAAGAGCCTGAATATTCAAAGGAATCTTGAGCAAAACAAAAAACCCAAAGCTAGAGGTATCACATGACCTGGCTCAAAATACACTACAAACCTATAGTAAACAAAATGCATGCTACTGGCACAGACCAATGGAAGAGAGTAGAGAACCTTCACATTAATCCACACATTTATAGCCAATTCATTTTTGAAAAAGGTGTCAAGAACAAACACTGGAGATAGAATAGTCTTTTTAATAAATGGTGCTGGAAAAATGGGATATTCATGTGCAGAATAATAAAACCAGAACCCTGCCTCTCACCATATACAAACATCAAATAAAAATGAGTTAAAGATGTAAACGTGAGACCTAACACTGAAATAACTATAAGAAAACATTAGAAAAACACTTCTGAACATTGATCTGGACAAAGATTTCTTAAGACTTTAAAAGCACAGGCAAACAAAGCAAAAATAGACAAATGGGATTACATCAAGCTCAAAAGCTTCTGCACAGCAAACAATAGAAACAGTGAAGAGACAGCCAATAGAATGGGTGAAATATTTACGAACTGTTCATTCAATAAGGGATTAATAAGAATATATAAAGAATTAACTAGCAACAAACCAAGTAATCTGCTTACAAAATGGGCAAAAGACCTGAATAGATAATTTCTAAAAGAAGTCATGCAAGTGACCAATAGGCCTATGAAAAAATGCTTAACATCACTAGTTATCAGGGAAATGCAAGTAAAAACCACAATGAAATATCATCTTATTCCAATTAATATGGATCCCATAAAAAAGAAAGTATATAATACATGCTGGTGAGGATGTAGAGAAAGGGGAATTCTCCTGCACTGTTGGTGAGCATATAAATTAATACCATCACTAGGGAAAACAGTATTGAGGTTCCTAAAAAAACCTGAAAAAAGAACGACCATATGATCCAGCAATCTCACTGCTAAGTGTATATGTAAAATGAAGTCAGTACACCAAAAAGATATTTATACTATCCACAATAGCCAAGATTTGGAATCATCCTGAGTGCCTTTTAACCGACAAATGGATAAAGGGCATGTGGTATATATACACGATGGAATATTACTCAGCTAAGAAAATAAAATCCTCTCATTAGCAGTGACATGGATGGAACTTGAGGACATTATATAAAGTTAAGGCAGAAAAACACCAATATATGTTCTCACTCATACGTGAAAGTTAAAATTCTTGATCTCATGAAGGTAGTGAACACAATGGTGGCTAACAGGCTAGGAAGGATAGTGGGGAGGAGGGATAAAGAGTGGTTAGTTAATGGGTTCAAAAATACAGTAAGATAGAAAAAAATAAGATCTAGTATTCAATATCACAGTAGGGCAAATATAGTTAATAATTTATTGTATATTTCAAAATAGCTAAAAGGAAAGGTGGAATATTCCCAACACAAATAAATTATAAATGTTTGAAATGATGGATATAACATCCCAATTACACATTGCGTGCATGTATCAAATATCACATGTATTCCATAAATGTGGATAATTATTAGATTGATAAAAATTTTAAAAAATGATCTAAATAGTTATAGAGCATACAAATTTTACTTTCATACTTGAATGATGAGACAAGATAAAATATTGATGAAAATGCTGACAGTCAACTAATTCAGCATATTTTAAATTCATATAACATTGTAATTGCACATCAATAAAATTGAAAAATACTTTGGGATGATCTGAATAAACATATGAAACATGAATTTCAAAACTTATAAAATGCTTTTGACAAATCAAATTGGCAATCCACCTGTTACCAAAATACAGGTGAAATTATTTGCTGAAATACTGAAATGCAAAGAAGTTAATGATTGACACACACTTAAGGCATGGCAGAAAGAAAAATTCTAGGTTTCAGAAATGGAAAGAAGTGTTTTGGGTCTCTCTCATTGTCTACCCAATTGCTCAGAGACATAGAATCTATGAAATTTGGACAGCATTACAAATGATGGGATGTAGCTTTCTGACTTTTCAAATTTCTCTTAGGATTAAAAAGGGGGAATTAGGGAATATGAACCACGAGAGAGGAAGCATAATAACTAACTGGAAATATGTTCTTAAAAGCTAATTTTTGTGATAATTCTAAATTTGTGTAATTCCACTCTCTTTATGACCCCTTTCATCATTCTACCCAAAGTCCACACATCCAAGAATAAATCTTAAAGAAGATAAATAACTGAAGCCTCTGCTAGCATCAGAGATGTCAAAGAGATGAAAAAAGAAGTAAAAGAAAACGGAGACACCATATTTAAGGGAGGCATAAATTTCCTAATGACTAGAAATGAAAATGTCCTCTTTTGACATCAATATATGCATTAAAGGCAGGGGGAGGGGGCATTAAAAGGGGAAGAGCCACACACAAAATCTTATGCTGTTAATTTTGTGTGTCAACATGACTGAGCTATAGAGCACCTATATATTTGGTTAAATATTATTTCTGGGTATGTCTATTATGGTGTTTATCAAAGAGATAAACATTGTTTTTTTCCCCTTTTGAGCCAGAGTCTCACTCTGTCACCTAGGCTGGAGTGCAGTGGCATGATCTCAGCTCACTGCAACCTTCGCCTCCAAGGTTCAAGTGACTCTCCTGCCTCAGCCTCCCAAATAGCTTGTATTACAGGCCTGTGCCACCACGCCTGGCTAATTTTTATATTTTTAGTAGAGATGGGGTTTCACCATGTTGGCCAGGCTGCTCTTGAACTCCTGACCTCAAGTGATCTGCCCACTTCAGCCTCCCAAAGTGCTGGGATTACAGGTATGAGCCACCACACCCATCCTAGGGAAACATTTGAATATATAGACTGAGTGGATTGTTCTTCCCAATGTGGGTGGGCCACATTCAAACTTATAAAGGCCTAAATATTATAAAAGACTGAGTAAGGAATAATTATTTGTCTTTGCCTGTCTTTAAACTGGGGCATTGGTATTCTCTTACCATTGGACAGACTGGAATTATATACTCAGCTCTTCTGGGTTTGGACTTTTAAGGCTCCGTAATTGCATAAGCCAATCTCTTACAACAAATCTCTCTCTGTCTTCCTCCCTCCCTCCCTATGTGCATGTGTGTGTGTATAAGTGCATATACATATAGAGTAGTTCTGGATACCCATGAGAGATTTGTTCAAGCACACCTTGTGGATGCCAAAATCCACAGATGCTCAAGTTGCTTATACAAAATTGATTAGTATTTGCAAATAACCTATGCATATCCCCCTTTATACTTTAAATAATTTCTAGATTACTTGCAATATATAATAGAAGGCAAATGCTATGAAAATAGTTGTTGTGCTGTATTTTGTATTCTTTTTTATTTTTGTTTAATATTTTCCATATGCAATTGAATTCATGAATGTGGAACCTACATATACAGAGGGCAGACTATATTATAACACAATTCCTTATATAAATCCTTTGTAATAAATCTTTATATCTATATCTATCTATCTATCCTTTCAGATCTGTTTCTTGGGACAGCCCTGATGGTAATACAGATTTTGGTACCAAGAATGGTTCTACCCAAACAAAAACTTATGAATCAGTTTTTCTAAAATGATTCTTATGTTTCTGGGTTTCTGGAATTGACTCTCTGATTAGCTTTAAAGATGCTAATGACACTCTTTCCAGTTAAAATAAACACACACAATAGTCCAATATCTTTGTAATAGAAATATGTCAGATGTCTCCATTGGAAAACTCCTAACAGCTGCTTACAGGAAGCAGGGAGATGAGTATGTATATGATACTTTCACATATTTTTGGAAACATAATTAAATATAACTAATATAAAGTCAGTGGAATAGTTTCTTCTAACATCACTGGACAAAGTGGTGAAAGAAAAGAATGAACTTTGGGATTTGATTTCCCAGCTCAAGTTCTGCAAAATTGACCTGAAAGCTTCTATATGTACCTTGAAGGAGATTCTTAACTCTTGTAGCCCCAAAACTGAAATTACTGAAAATTACATGCCAAATCCTTTCCTGTTACTGCTAATCACAATGCAAATTGAACTTCCAGTTTCATGGGGTGTCTACTTTTTAAATGAGGGTGTCGTTTGAGAGAGAATGGGATCCTATAAATTGAAATGGGGCTTGTGGAAAGACCCTGATAAAACTGGGGTCACTGAGCCCAAACATTCTAATGAGTCTTCTTTGCCAGTGAAAGAGGACTCCCTATCTCCAGTATACCTGTTCTCCCCACCCCCAGTGGTAGTTTCCTCTCCATTCCCATCTGAGGGCATTAAACCTTCATTGCATGAGGAAAGCTTAATGGTTTCTCTTAAGGCATGACCATGCAAGACAATGTACTTTCTCCTCAGGACCTACCTTCAACACCCCTTTGTGCTTCTAGACCTTTAACTACATACAAGTGTAAGCAGGAAACAAAAGGTAAGGTACAAAGTAGGACCCGTGATGTAGTGTGCTGTACTCTAAAAGAAGTATTTGAATTTTCCAATTTATACAGACACAGTTGGGGGAACATGTGCAGAGATGAATACTGAAAACATGGAATAATGGTAGAAGGATCATAATGTTGGATCAGGCTGAATTTTCTAGTATGGGCTAAGAGTAGATGTTACATCTAAAGTTGCAGCTCTAAGGGAGTTTGGAGTGGTTCTCACTGTTTAGTTTTGGCTGAAACATGAAACCAAAGTGAGTGAATTAGAAATGTGTGACCTGCCTTTTTAAATATGTATATATATATATATTTTATAGAATATATATTTTATATTATATAATTTTATATATGTATATATATAAAGAAAAAGATTCAAAGGTTTGGGGAAATTGGAATGTTAGAGAAAATTTGTAGTTGAACTTTATCTACACTGGGATATCAGAAGACATACCTTTTACCACTCCTATGAGGAATAAGTATGTGAGAGAAGGCCTGGCATCCTCAGGAACTCCATGATCATTTTTCTCCATAGATGGACTTTATGATGGGGCTATAGTCACTGAATTGGAAAACCTAAATACAATGGGAATAATTGGAGCATGTTGTGGCAGAGGCCAAGTGGCAACAGACAATTGCCAAAGACAAGGTAGGAGTGGTTGTCATAATGGCCGGCAGAGTCAATGCAGCAATTAGAATAGTCTGACCTGCATAGACTTATGGCATTGGTTAGATGATCATGGTGTTCCTAGAAGTAAAATAGATAGGAAGCCTACTAAATGCTTACTTGATCTGTATAAGCAGAAAGGAAAGACTCTAGCTCAGATGAACAAAAGTGTAACTTGATTCATGAAAACAGAGTCATCACCCTTCAATCAATTCCCAGATTTGAACAAGTTTACAATACCAGAAGTCCCTAAAAAGAAGAGGCTGTGTCACCTTAAGGAAGGACCCAGTACACTGTGGAAGGACATATGTTTATTTTATTATTTATTTATTTGTTTATTTGCAGAGAGTCTTGCTCTGTTGCCCAGGCTGGAGTGCAGTGACCACAATCTCAGCTCACTGCAACCTTTGCCTCTCACGATTAAGCAATTCTCCTGCCTCAGCCTCCTGAGTAGCTGGGACTACAGGCATGAGCCACCACACCTGGCTAATTTTATATTTTTAGTTGAGACTGGTTTTCTCCATCTTGGTCAGGTTTGTCTCAAACTCCCGACCTCAGGTGATCTGCCCGCCTTGGCCTCCCAAAGTGTTGGAATTACAGGCATGAGCCAACATGCCTGGCCTATATACTTAATCTTTGTCTGAAACTACTCCAAAGGGACCTATTGCCTTTTACCAGGGTAACTGTGCATGGAAGAAATAAAAATAATTGGACCTTTTGAGAACTACTGAACACAAACACTAATTACAGGAGACTTAACACATCACTATAGTTCACCAGTCGTAATAGGGGCTTATAGAGGTAAGTGATCAGTGGAGCTTTAGCTCAGGTCTGTCTTCTCAGTGGACCCAGTGGTTCCCTGAACACTTCCTATATTTACTTCTCTAGTTCTGGATGCATAGTTGAAATAGAAATACTCAGTAGCTAGTAAAATTTCCATATCGGTTCCCTGACATTTGGATCAAGGACTAATATGGGTGAAAGTCTAAGTGGAAGCCACTAGAACTGTCTCTACATAAGAAAATAGTAAACCAAAAACAATATCACATTTCTGGAAGGATTATAGAGATTAGTACTGTAATCAAGGATTGAAAGATACAGGAGTGGTGATTCCCATCACAACATCACAACCCATTCAACTCACCTATTTGACCTGTGCAAAAGAGACAGAAGGATCTGAGAGAATGACAGTGGATTATCTTAAGTTTAACCAGGAGGTAACTATAATCACAGCTGCTTTATCAGATATGACTTCATTACTTAAGCAATTAACATATTTCCTTTTACCTGGTATGCAGTTATTAACCTGACAAATGCTTTATTTCTTGATATTTGTGAGTAAAGACCACCAGAACAGTTCGCTTTCACCAAAGAGTTTGCTCTAGCCCTCTGTCATAAATTAGTTTACAAGGATCTTGATCACCTTTCTCTTCCACAAGTTTTCATACTGATGTATTATATTGATGCCATTGTGCTGATTGGACCTAGTATACTAGAATTATCAACTACTATAGGGTTATTAAGTAAGACATTTGCCTGTCAGAAGGTGAGAAATAAATTTAGCAAAATGCCATGAGCCTTCTACAACAATAAAATTTATTTTATTTCTTTTCTTTTGCCTTTTCTTTTCTTTTTTCTTTTCCCTCCCTTCCTTCCTCTCTTGTTCGTTCATTTGTTTGTTCATTCGTTTTGTCTCATCTGTCATCAGGCTGGAGTGCAGTGGCATGATCTTGGCTCACTGCAACCTCCAACTCCCTGGTTAAGGGGATTCTCCTGCCTCAGCCTCCTGAGTAGCTGGTATTACAGGCACCTGCCACCACGCCCAGCTAATTTTTGTGTTTTTAGTAAAGACAGGGATTCACTATGTTGGGCAGCGTGATGTCGATCTCCTGACCCCATAATCCACCTGCCACTGCCTCCTAAAGTGCTAGGATTACAGAGTAAGCCATCGCACCCAGCCACATAATAAAATTTCTAAGAGTCCAGTGGTGTAGAGCATGTCAAGATATCCCTTCTAAGGCAAAATATAAGTTGTTATATCTGGTCTCCCATCTTGGTTTCCACCAAGAAACTAGGCCCAATGCCAATTGGACCTCTTTGGGGTTTAAAGGAAACATATTCCTTATTTGAGTGCATTACTCCAGCCCATTTAATGAGTGATCCCCAAATATGCTAGGTTTTAGTGGGACTTAGAAGAAGTGACAGTTTCGCAACAGGTGTAGCCTGCTGTGCAAGTTGCTCTGCTGCTTGGACCATCTGATACAGCAGATCCGATGGTACCTGAAGCATTTGTGGTAGACAGAAATACTGATTGGAGTCTTTGGAAGGCCCTTATAGGTGAATAAGAACATAAATTCTCAGGTTTTTAGAGTAAGGTCCTACCATCCTCCCCACATGAGTCTCCTTTTAAGGAACACCTCTTAGCTCACCTGTGGGTCTTAGGAGGGACTAAGTGGTTAGCCATTGACCACCAAGTTACTATGAAACCTGAGCTGCCCATCATGAACAGGATATGATCTGACCAATCAAGCCATAAAGTTGAGCATACATTACAGTGCCCTGTCATCAAATGGAAGTGGTATAGACATGATAGGACCAGAGCAACCCTGCATGTACAAGTAAGTTACATGAAGAAGTGGCTCAAATACCTATGGTCCCTGCTTCTGCTACCCTGCCTTATTTCTCTCAGCCTACATCCATGACCTAATTAGGAGTTTCCTATGAGCACTTGACAGAGAAAGAGAAGGCTTGGGCCTTGTTTTCAGATGGTTCTGCATGATATGCAGGCACCATCCCAAATTGGATAGCTACATCACTATAGCCCCTTTGTGGGACATTCATGAAGGACAGTGGTGAAGAGAAATTCTCCCAGTTGGCAGAGCTTCAAGCACTGAACCTGGTTGTCAACTTTGCTTGGAAGAAATGGCCAGACATCCGATTGAATTGCAATTCATGGACTGTTGCCAATGGTTTGGCTAGATAGGAACTTGGAAATAATATGATTGGAAAATTGGTGGAAATAAAATTTTGGGCAAAGGTATATGGATAGATATCTCTGAACAGGAAAAAACCATGAATATGCTCACAAAAATTAACATCAACAGAGGAGACTTTTAAGATCCAGGTGGGTAGGATGACCCATTCTATAGATATCAGTTATCCTATTTTTCCATATCAGCCCCCCCCCGTCATTGCCCAATGGGCTCATGAACAGAGTGGCCAAGGTGGCAGTGATGCAAGTTATGCATGGGCTCAGCAACATGGACTTCCACTCATCAAGGCTGATGTGGCTATTACCAGAGCCAGCCAGAAGCAGAGATCAACACTGAGTTCCTGATATGACACCATTCCCCAACATGATCTGCCAGCTACATTGATCATATTGGACGGCTTCCACTAAGGAAAGAGCAGTATTTTGTTCTTACTGGAACAGAGACATAATCTATATTTGGATTTACATGCCTTGCACACTATGCTTCTGTCAAAACTGCAAACCATATGCTTACAGAATCCTACATTCACCTTCATGATATTCTACATAGCATTGGTTCTGATTTAAAAAATAGACTCACTTCACAGAAAAAAGTGTGGCAATGGGCCTATGTTAATAAAATTCACTAGTCTTATCTTATTTTTCACTATCCTGTAGCAGTCACTTTGCCAGGATGGTGGAATTGCCTTTTGAAGTCTCAGTTATACCACTGATAGGACAGTACTTTGCAGGCATGGAACAAGGTTCTAAAGAAGCTATACAGATGATCTCTAACTTATGATGATTTTTTTTTTTTTTACTTCAAGACAGTGCAAAAGCAAAATGCATTTTTTTTGTTGTTGTTTTTTACTTCAAGATGGTACAAAAGCAAAATGCATTGAATAGGAACTTTGAGTACCCATACAACCATTTTGTTACTTTCACTACATTATTCAGTAAATTACATGAGATATTCAACACTTACATTTTTATTTAATATAAAATAGACTGAGTTAGATGATTATGCCCAACTGTAGCAAGTGTAAGTGTTGTGAGCATGTTTAAAGTAGGCTAGGCTAATCTGTGATGTTCAGTAGATTAGCTGCATTAAATGCATTTCAACTTATGATATTTTAAATTTATGTTAGGTTTATCAGAATGTAACCCCATCATAAGTCAAGGAGCATCTATATATATTATATGATAATGTAATCATGGTGCAGGTCTTTCCTGTGCTATTCTCATGATAATGAATGAGTCTCACAAGATTTGATGGTTTTATAAAGGGGAGTTTTCCTGCACAAGTTGTCTTCTCTTGTCTGCTACCATGTGAGATGTGCCTTTCACCTTCCACCATGATTGTGAGGCCTACCCAGCCATGTGGAACTGTAAGTCCATTAAATCTCCTCCTTCTGAAGATTGCCCAGTCTCAGGTATGTCTTTATCAGCAATGTGAAAATGGACTAATACAAGTACCATGCCCTGTGATTAAGGTCAGAGGAAAATTATAACAACCCATTTTGGTCAGGACTGCCAATGGCCCAGACTCTTCAGGAATGAAGGTTTGGGTCACTTCACCAAGTAAAGAATCAGCTAAGGTGGTTTGCTGAAGGGAATGGAAACACAGAATGAGTAGTGGAAGAAGGTAGTTATAAATACTATCTACAAAAATAAGGACCATAATTATAATTGTCGTGAGTATTTCCTCCTTTTTTTATGAATATATATTTGCCTGTGCGTATGTGTGTGCGTATCAAGCAAATAGCTGTGGATTCCTCTTTTTCCCCATGGCAATTTTCTACTACAATCAATGTAGCAATTTCATTGTTGAAAGTGAAGTGGATAGGGGGAGCGAAATCTCAATTGTTCCTATTTAGTGTGTCTCTCCAAGTTTGATCTATTTTCCCATGGACCATGTACTCTTAAGGTGGTGTGGTTCCTAGCCTCAGTTGGAAGAATTGGGGCCATAAAGAGGTAGAGACAGGGCATGATCAAAAAGGCCATTTTTTACTTTTCTGTTCACTTCTTGACTGTCCCTTAAGCTAGGTGACTTTTCTCTTTTTGACAAATAAGAGTATTTACAACCTCCTCCTTCCCCTCTGTTTCCCATCCCTGTCTGTTTGGTAACAGAAGGAAACCACAACGTCAACAAGTCTCCATGGTCCTTTTACAATAAAAAGTATCAACATTTTAGATAACTAAATTTGATGTTTTAGTGACTTTTCATAAATGTACATTTTTTTTCTAAATTTACATTTATTTCCTTCTGTATTTTTAAGAGCAGCCTCATTTTGTAAATAAAGTTAAAAAGAGAAAAACAGTCAAGAGAAAAAATTCCTGTTTTTTCCATGTAATGTTCCACAAGTATAGCTATTGAAAAGTGCTAGACAGTTAAATAAAAAACACACTTGATAGAAATTTTTTAAAATGTGGCTGGGCACAGTGGCTCAGGCCTGTAATCCCAGCACTTTGGGAGGCCAAGGCAGCTGGATAACCTGAGATCAGGAGTTCCAGACCAGCCTGACCAACATGGAGAAATGCTTTCTCTGCTTTTTAGCAGAGCATGGTGGTACATGACTGTAATCCCAGCTACTGAGGATGCTGAGGCAGGATAATCGCTTACACTTGGTTTGCAGTGAGCCAAGATCACTCCATTACACTCCAGCCTGGGCAGCAAGGACAAAACTCTGTCTCAAAAAAAAAAAAAAAAAGAAAAAGTTTCCTTTCTTCTTCCCTTGTTATGTAACATGAGATGTATTGATTTTCTCTCATAGCATTTAATAGTTGTTAATTTATTTCACATCATATTGTTTAAGTTATGGAATTCAAGGAGATGAGCAAACATAACTATTTTGCCTCTCTGGGGAAAGGATTTGTGAATTTGGGTTGTACACAGAATAGTTGTATCACGTTAGGCAGAATTAATAACTTTATTACTGTCTTTATTCAGGGATTGAGTATAGCTTAAGGAAATATGTATGATTGCCAAGTTGACATAGGGTAGACTTGGATGGCTAATTTTATGTGTCAACTTGACTGGGTCATGGGATACTTGTATATTTGGTTAACCATTATTTCTGGATAGAATTAATATTTGAATCTGTGGACCAAGTAAAACAGATTGCTGTCCCCAATGTGGGTGTTCCTCATTTAATCCATTTAAAGCCTTAATGAAAATAAAAAAAAAAGGCTAGATTAAATTTTTTTTTTTTACCTAATGCATGTGGGGCTTAAAACCTAGATGATGGGTTGATAGGTCCAGCAAACCCCCATGGCACGTGTATAACTATGTAAGAAACCTGCACTTTTAGCACATGTATTGCAGAACTTAAATTAAAACAAAAAAATTATTTCTCTCTGTCCAGATTTGAGCTGAGCATTGATCTTTTCTGGCCTTTAGACTGAGACAGGAAGTATACCATTGACTCTCCTGGGCCTGAACTTCTCAGCATTTATAATAGCATGAGCCAATTCCATATAATAAATCTTCTCTCTCACTCTTTTTTAAAATAAATAAATATAAATATTTATATGTAAATATAAATAATATATAATATATAGAAAGGGATTTATAAATAATATATAAAAAGATATATAGAATACATTCTTTCTATATAATGCCTATATCTTACTGGTTTTGTTTCTCTGAATTTATTCTGTTTCCCTAACAAATACAAGACTCATCCTCTTGCGGAGTCTATATCAACTACTGTCAACTCTCCAAAAATATCACCAAATGACCTGCTAATAATCTATCATTGAATGAAAGCCAAGCTTATCACCTACTGTCAGTAAGGGAGACTTTACCTTACCACCTCAGTATATTTGTGTAAAGGTCAAAACAACATATTCATAGGGTTTTGGCATTTGGTATTAGGCCTAAGTTGATTGATATAGAGATTTAGTTAGGATTGGCTGGAGTCCATGATAGAGACATTTAGGATTGTTGGACACAATAAGATGAGCATTTGATGAGTAAATTATTTTTATAAGCAAGTGCTTTGTCCACTTGAGTGATTTATACCTGCAGAAGAGGACTATTTACTATAAAGAGATTCTACTGTCCTGAGAGAGGTGTAGTAGAGAAATATATTGCTCAGAAAAATAAATTTTTGAAAAGTTCTTTAAATAAATAATACAGTTTGTCACAAGTTGTCTTCCTGACTTAGAATTCCTTTGAATGGTAAGGTCTTGTTAATAACAACTGCTGAGTTAGTTCTTGATCCAGTTAAGCTGTGTGGATGCAGGCAAGTTGTTTTCAATGTGGATTAGAAGATTCCACTTAAAGTTAAGGCCTATGTTAGACATTATTTTCTATTCTGTCTCTGTGTGTACACATATATAGATATAAAGGTTTTTTTAAAATAAAACAATAAGCTGTCCAAGTTTTTCCTTTTACTAATATTATAAGCATATTTTTATCAATAATTTAAAATTTTGTACCTTGAAACACAGTATGGTGAACATTAAAGATAGATTTCAAACTAGGATAAAAGTATTTTCCTTTTTAATGGCAAAGATAATTAAAATTTAAAACACGCAACTATTTCAATTACTAGGAGAAATTGGATATAAAGAAAAGACTAAGTAAAAGCAAAACTTTATAAAGCCAATATAAGCCTGAGTAAAATTTAGTAATACAAAATACATATTAAAATGTTGGTGAGATCTTTCATTGAAAAATTAGCAAAGATTCAAAGTAAGAGTATTTAGCGATATTCAGAATATTTTGAATTGGGACATTCATCCATTACGTGACTATATTTTGCCACTACTATTTGAGAGCACAATTTGACAATGTGTATTGAATACATTAAGCACGCGGTCTTTTTCTAAAAATGCTCCCCTACAAGACAATCAGACATATGTTTCAGATTCATAGTCAGGTTAGGTCATTATAAAATTGTTTATATATAAGTAGAGTTCCAACTGTCACACCAGCAGAATGAATGAGGAGAAAGGACTAGAAACACGCAGCAGCTGTCATTTATGAACAGTTCTAGAAAGCTTTATTTTACTGTGCAGTCACATTACATGAGAGGCTGAAAAATGTTTTTATTCTAGGCAGCCATGTGTCCAGCTAAATATCAGCAATTTTATTATAATGTGAAAAGGAGAGTTTCTTTTACATTGTTTCACTGGACAAATTAACTCCAATTTGTCTCAGCCTCTCCGATCTACTCTTGTCTCTCCTTAGAATAACTAAAGGGCTCATTAACATTTCTTCCAAACCCCCAAAAAAGTTGTCTTTTTCTTTAAAAATAACCCACTACTTTCTTAGAATTTAAATGGCTGTAGCCAACTTATTAAAATACTTATTGCCTCATTTTAAAGATATATGATTCAAAATTGCAGTTGTAGAATATTCTGTTTTTATATTAAATTACAAACGTGGATATGTGAATGAATTCAGGTAATAAAGCAAAATGCTAACAATTATTTATTTCCTGGATAGTAGGATATAAGATTATTTTAACTTGTGTTTGTATTTAATGCATTTTCTAAATATTTTAAAGCTAAAGACATCTATAAAATAGAAAAGAAATACGTATAGTGTCAAGAAATAAATTCCATTAATTAAACCATTCATTCATCATTTATCCTATACAATATATTTAGGTGTTTTATATTCTGTGTGCCAAATATCATAAACTAATAATTCATGATCCTTATTCTCAAGGTGTATCCCCAATTACAGAATGACTTATACACAATGGGTATGGAGATGAATAAGTTGGCATTGTAACACTAAGCAGATGTACTCCACCCAGCTTGTACAGGCAAGAAAAGTATTTGTGCTGAGTTAAATTTTAAAAAGAGCCTGTGTGAACGTATGAAAGGCATAGGTATTAAATTTATCCTATTGCAAGAATGATGTACATATTGAATGTGACTAGTATATATATATGTGTACCTAAGTGTGGTGTGTGTGTGTATGTGTGTGTGTGTGTGCGTGTGTGTGTATGAAATAGTTGGAATAAGGCTAGAGACATTTTCAGGGGCCCTTATTATGATCATGATGTGCCTTCCCATGAAGTTTGAGTTTGTTGTGAAGGGTTTGTGTGAAAACTGAAAGATTGCAAGCAGGTAAGGGCTATCACAGGATTTGCATTTTAGACAGTCACATATCTAATGTCCCTTCAACAAATGGTCCAGCTCTCCAGGTAACATTAAAAATATACAGAAGAAAAAACAAGCTCAAGCTAATGACAAACTAAAGAGCTTCTGAACAGCAAAGGAAACTACCAATAGAGTAAACAGACAACCTACAGAATGGGAGAAAATTTATGCATCTGACAAAGGTCTAATATCCAGTATCTATAAGGAACTTAAACAGATGTATAAGGAAAAAAAGCCATAAAAAGTGGGCAAATGATGTGAACAGACACTTCTCAAAAGAAGATATACATGCACTCAACAATCATATTTTAAAAAAGCTCAATATCACTGATCACTAGACAAATGCAAATCAAACCCACAATGATATAACATCTCATACCAGTCAGAATGGCTATTATTATAAAGCCAAAAAACAGATGCTGGAGAGGTTGTGAAGAAAAAGGAACACTTATACACTGTTGGTGGGAATGTAAATTACTTCAACTATTGTGGAAGATAGCATAGCAATTCCTCAAAGACCTAAAGACAGAAATATCGTTCAAGCCAGCAATCCCATTACTGGGTATATACCCAAAGGAATATAAATCATTCTATTATAGAGAAACATGCACACAAATGTTCACTGCAGCACTATTCACACTAGCAAAGACATGGAATCAGCCTAAATGCCCTTGAATGATACACTGTATAAAGAAAATGTGATACATATGCACCATGGAATTTTATGCAATCAAAAAAAGAATGAGATCATGGCCTTTGCAGGGACATGGATGAAGCTGGAGGCCATTATCTTTAGCAAACTAGTGCAATAACAGAAAACTACGTACTGCATGTTCTCAGTTATAAGTGGGAGCTAAATGGTGAGAACACATGGGCACATAGATGGGAACAACACACACTGGGGCCTACTGGAGGGTAGAAGGTGGGAGGAGGGAGAGGATCAGGAAAAATAACTAATGGGTACTAGGTTTAATAGCTGGGTGATAAAATAATCTTTGTAAAAATCCCATAGGACATATGTTTACCTCTGTAACAAACCTGTGCATCCTTCACATGTACCACTGAACTTAGAAAACCTTTACAATGTCAACATAGTCCCATATCTTTACTCTATGAAATGACAGCAGGTGTTGCTTTACTTGAATGGCCAGAATATAAACTGAATGTCCATTTCAGTTGTTTCTATTTTGGTAATGCATTTAACCAAAGTTCGGTTAGCCTATACACAGATTTCCTACATCTAGTTCAAATTGTTGCATGACTTTTCTTTTAAACCCTGAATATTAGAACACAGCACAGCTTATCTCTTAAGTATAGTGTACATGTACAGCATACGCATCACCATAACCACAGCTTATCTCTTAAGCCCAGCATTGTACATGCATTCATTTTGCTATCCTGCATTTATTCTTTCTTCCTCAGCCCTTTTCAGTCCATAAGAAAATGCTATCATTCTGGGTAGGATCTAAGATCAGTGATGAAATAACAGAATGCAGGATGGCAGGACTGTATACGGAGAGAGAAATTTTACAGAATGGAAACCTGGGGATACTAAATTAGACAAATTGAGTATAGACAATATCAGAGGGTAATAAACTAGTTTAAGAATACATAGATGTTTTTTGTTTGTTGGTTTGTTTTTGCTTTTATTACAATTCAGGTTAAAGATGTGACATTTCCACACAGAGCACACAGGAAGAAGCACCAGAGAACATGCAAAGACACTCAACCTAAGTGGTCTATTGAACTTTGCATACCTTCCTCTTTTCCAGTGAGAGAAGGCAAAACTGAACCTAAATAAATAAAAAAAAAATCCTTACATGCACTTTTAAAATATCTCAATCTCTGCGTTACTCATGTAACCCACAGAGCATAGGTGACCGCTTAGAGATACTTCCACTATTAACAAAGGTATTGGTATCTGTGTATTACTCATGAAAAGTTAGAAACTCAGAAATGTTAAATAGCTTGTCCAGTTTCACACTGGTACAATATGAGGTGTGAAATTTGTAACTGGTGCCGTCAGCTTTGCTGAAATATTCTGATTTTTACCTAAGTATTTAAAATATATGCAATTTAAGAGAAGCCAAATATGAATTGAAAATTCCTTCTTCAATATCAGGCTTGATTTTTCACAAATATCAATGTTTATGGAAGTATTTCTAAAATTACATGTAAAACCACCCAATAATATGGCTGTGAAAAATTGTGCTTCTGCCTCTATGAGATACTACATTCTTAAATTATCTGGGCATTCTGTTAAAACTTAAAAAAAATGTTTAACTTAAGTCTGCATGAATCCAAATTCCCTGCATATTTAATTTTAAAGAAAATAGTTTATTTTTATTTAGACCAATACTTCAGAAACTTCCCCAACCAATAAGAAAGAACAAAGAGGAAAACTTAAATATCCCTGGGTATTTGTGAGTAAATCCCCAAGAGAGTAACCATAAATGTGAAATTTCTTTACAATTGTATGTCTTATTCTAAAATATTCATGTGGATTGTGTATTTTGTAGTATTATATATCCTTGCTTGTTTTAATAAAATCTGTTTTAAATTATTTACTTCCTGGAAACAAATCTCCCTGTTGTGTTGGCCTATGAATATGGTTCTATTGCCTTCAGTCTATTGTGGGAAATAAAAACAGTCATGCAGTTACTGATTGAGCCTGCTATGCCTTAAAAAGTCATGGCACTCATGCAACAGCCATGCCGTTGTTGACTGAGAGTGCTGTGCCTTAAAAAAGAATAACTTTTCTAAATAAACTGACTCTGTGAGCAGCCCTTCATCATTTAAGTGAGAAACATATTGAATTAAGTTACCTTGATACTGCTTTTTGTTATATTTTTATTTATTTGATATACAAGAGTAACAATTTAATTTGAAATCTGAAATCTCTGAATTGGTTATCCTGTCCAGTAAGCCACTGCACATATGTGTAGGGGAGCAGGCTTTCAGAATATTTTTCCTGAACCTGACAATCCAGTGAAGGAGGTAGTTGTATCTGTTTGAGTAGCACCTCCTCATACCATTAATCTGAGCGGAAGAGTATGGGTTCATACTAGAACAGGACATGATTAGGGAAATGAAGAAGAAAGAAAAGCAAAAGTATTCAACAAAAATATCTATAATTTTTGCCCTTAGCTGAATGTGAAAGAAGAGTATAGAATGATTTGACAAGATTCCAAACCAAAATATAACCAAGGAACTTTACATATTGTTAATGAGAATGGCAAAATTTAGGATGGGCGAGGGAACACATTTAAAAATTATGAGCATTCTCATAAGATGACATGAGTTAAACTGCAAAGACATAAGTTAAAACACATTAATGCCATTAATAAAATGATAGAAGCTCTGTGTCCCTTAAAGATAGGAAAGTAGGATAGTTTAGACATTGTTCCAATCGCCAATCTAAGTGAAAAAAAGTTTTCAGGAATTTCAGACCAAACTTAACTGTTAAATTGGGCTGTCATTTTGGAAAAAAAAAAAAGAAAAAAAAAAGTAAACCTGCACTTGACAAAATGATGAAAAGTCCTTGAGTTGTAAATGATCGTTTACCTTTTATTTTTTTTCTGTTATTTTGCCTTCCTGCTCATTTCATAGCCATTTGATATTTATACTGCCACATTGCCTGCTGCACCCTCCACCCTCCCATCGATGGTACTACAAAGGAGGAGTTTCCATGTTTTTCCAACATGAATGTTTTCTCTTGATCATAGTTTATTTGGCCAGTAGTTGTCCTTTTACACAAGAAGTGTCAATTAGTAAATTAGGTTCTACAGCATGCTGCAAAGAAATAACTTGACTCAGAAACATTCCTCTCTCAAGAATTTGGTCTTTTATGGAGGCATCTAGCTTAATTTCATGGAATACACACATATATTTTATTCAATTTACTTCTAAGTCCTGTTAAAGTGATAGTATGGAAATAATATTTTTCCACATGAACTCTAAAATTATCTAGATACAAATAAACAAAATGAAAGAAAAAAACACAAGTTGTTTCTATGTGTATAGTGATGTGTTAAGTTTATTAATTGTCTTAGAATTAGCACCTTTATAATGTTGAGCTGTCCTACCCAAACACTATTTTTTCATTTGCTCAAAAGCCTTCAAACAGCTTTAGCTAACTTTATGGATCTATGTTACTTGCAATCATAGAAAGAGATGGATACAAATATCTATTCATTTTATGATCTGATAAAATAATTGATTTTAGGGTCTAGAAAGAAATTAGCTTCACTTATTCCTAACCCTTTGATTGTAAAGATTAGAGAATTGAATCCCACAGAAACTTGGCTCAAGACCACATATTTTATGTTGGATCTGAGACCAAAGTTATTCCTTGTTTAGTCTTTAACTCCATGGGCAATTAATTTTACATGAAAGTCTAAAAAAAAAAACCATAGAGCAGATATTTATTCTATTATTTATTTTTTAGTTTAATACCAAGCTAATAAATTACTTACAGTATTTTTTGTCATTTTCATAAACCCTATATAAATTCTTGAAATTTTGAATATAAAAAGTGCCTTTCCCTAGGTGTATCCTCTCTACTTTATGTAAGTTCACTGAATATATTTTATATTATATTGCTCAACTACATGATTTACCAGAACCCTGATTATGAACGTGTATATACTTGAGTTTTTCATCCTTTATGGCCTTTTATAGCAAACATTTCTGAAAGAATTGTCTTCACACAGATGCTGCTGCTGCTTTCTCACTCCTAATTCATATTCAAACTTACATATCTTCAGTTTGTGTTTTCTGCCATGTTATTAAAATTCCTGGCAAAAAAAAATGTCTTTCATGTTGTTCACTTTGATGGCCCATGGAGTCTTATAGGATCCCTGACCACCTTTTCCAATTGACTGAGCTATTCTACCTCTTACCCACTGTGCTGAAGCTCTCCTGGTCTTCTGAAAAGTCACTAGAGCATGCCAAGCTGTTGCCTGCCTCATGACCTTCTTGTTTACAGCTTCTTTTACCTAAAATACTTTCCCCTTCTTATATAGCTGGCTTTTTCATATCCTTTGGGAATTAGCTTAAATAACTTCTAAGGATCTTCACTGATCAGTCACCACACGTAAAGGAACTACCATCTTCTCATGCTTTCTCTTGGCAACCTATTCACTTATAATACTCTTTTCTCCTTTGTCTGTTGTCTTAGTAACCTTTGTGTCCCCATCATCTGCAGTTTCTCCATTAATATTTTTTGCATAAATCAATGAATGTACAACTGTTTAATTGAAAGCCTATGTATCTCCATTCTTTATGAAAAAAGTGATAGTTTGGAAAACATGACTAAGTTTAAACTATATTTAGTTAAATATGTATTCTTTAATGCCCATAGAGAGGTAAACTGATTGATTGTAAGAATGCTATGTTACTTGCGATCTGTAGGGGTCTATAAGCAGGCTATCTTCTAAGCTTTAGAATGAGGGCTATAATATTATGAAATACATCTGTTGTATTTCCTACATGGAAAAAGAAAGAACCTCTCTACTTTAGTCAGATATGTAAGAGCCGGTTTAAAAGAAACTCTGAAACATTTTTGTTGCTATTAACCATTATTTTTAGGCTAAGTAACATGATTATCTTAGCTATTTGGCTGTATATCCCTGTCTGTATTCTGCTTGATCACAACAATTTGCATCGACTATATGAACAATCTAGTTAGAAATGAGGAAAGAGAAAAGAGAAGTCTTTACAGTTTATATATCTATTCCAGAATTTAGTTTATAAAAGATAAGAAAAGCTTCTGTGAAATTTTATCTGAAAAATACTATGGTTTATTTTAAGTGAACTTCCCTTCACTTTTCCTTCCAATAGCTCCTGGTAGATTCATGGCTTTTCAAAAGCTGTTTTAGTTCAGAGGTAAGATGGTTCAGGTGCACACCTGAAAAGAAGATGACTCAAGTACAAATGAAAGGTGGGCACCACAGCATGAGAATAAGCAGATGGCCAGAGATCAAGGCCTCAGATATGGTGGAAAAAAAAGAGAGAAAAATTACAGAGGGCATAGGGACCAGTGCCTCAAGATTTCAAATATGTCACTTTCATCATGATCTACAAGAGAGAAAGAAGAAAGGACTGATGTTCAAAGCCTCTCAAGTTTTTTGTTGCTTATAAAACTCTGCCTTCTACTCTTTGGTTTGGCTGCTAACAGCAGCGCATTTTCAGGATCATGGAAGGGGCTTAAGATCACAAATTCAGCATAGCTACTATAAGTTGCTTAGCATTAAGAAATTCAAAAAATTGTTTCAGCAAAAGGTATTGACTTCTGCACTATTTTTGAATCCCTGAGATTTCCATTTGCTAGGCTTCTTCTATGGACAAGAAAATCATGGGGCAGGAGTGAGTGCACACAGTATCAAAGAAGAAAGATGGCAGGTGAAAACAGAGCAACTGGAAACGTGTCTTCTGCATGTATAGTGTTGATATTCCTCTTGACTTTAGAAAGTAAAGACCAGGAAAGAGATTTAGCTCCTCTTCCCAAATTGAAATCATCAAGATGGTAATATTTACCTAATATTAAACTGGGAAGCATAAAATTAGTGCTATCTGTGGCTGCTACTGTATCCCAACATAGTCAGTTCTTACCATTTGAAATTTTCCACCTGTTCACATTACATCTTCCCCCTTGCTAATAGGATAAGTTCTGGCATGAACCAAGAATAATTAGAAGGTAAAATAGTACAAGAGGCCACCACAAAGTTAATTTCTAGACAGTCCCTTCCCCAGGCTTGTGAGTAGGGACAGTTGTATATTTAGGAATAGTGTTGAGATTGCAAATATATTGGGATTAGTTAGATATATTTTGCTCCTTTTTGCATGGTTTCATGAGAAATATGAGGATTGGCTTATCTTTTGCTCAGAGTTAACACCTTTGAGGAATCACAGTAAAACAAGAAAATAATTAAGAAAATAATGAGAATTTTTAACACATCTATGCTGTGGCTGAGTTCAACTGATAGAAGAACAGATAGTTATGACCCAAATAAAATGTATATCCACCAGGGCATCTCATATCTGAGATAGCTCAGAAAACACTATTGTCATGGGAAGTTGCATGGGACTTAAGAGGTTTAGGATTCCAATTAAAATAGGTTTGACATTACTTTCAGATCATCCCACTGTCATTTCATTTTGCTGTAGCTTACATACATTCCCGTAGTTCTTCTGCTACCTCTTTGTCTGTGTGTTGTATCTTCAAACTTGGAAAGAGAGTTGAATAATTATTTTGTTTTCTACGCATTCTACTGAGCATTGAAGTAAATGGATAGAAAACAAAGGAACCGATCTTATTAACAACTACCTAATTGCCTATTTACTCTCAATTTCTGCTTTTAAAGTGAAAGATTTTGTGGTTATCATTTTTCCCCCACAATTTAAGCTCTACTTATTAATATGATTAATGTGTTAGAATCTGTTTTGTGAACTTAGTATTGCCTCTTTTGCCTATGGCTAGGAGTTATATTTCTCAGAATCCTCTTTCCTGTGTGGTGTAGGTTACAGTTAGCCAAGCAAACAACTTGTGCATTATTTGAAAGGTAAGATTAATTCAGAAGCCATTACTCTCAGAAGGTTATGGTTGTCTCATATGGCGTCAGCAGACTTCAGCTTTTAGTTTTTCTTCCTAAGGAAGTCCCTGGCAACAAACAGAGGTCTTATACTAATCACCAAGGGCTTGACTGCACTTTGTAGAGAGAAAACAACTTCCAAGGACTTCTGCATGACTACTTATCCCTCTAGGATCCTTTTTTCTACTATGCAGCTACATCTGTAGGTTAATAAGATTTTCCGGCAAGTGCAGACCTGATCAGAAAGACCCTTGCTTTGTATCATGATTAATGACTCTCTCTGATCCTCCAACATCCCTCTCTTCTGGAGCTTCCTTAGTTCCTCCTATATTTGTGCATGTTATAATTCCTGTAGCAAACTACTTGTTTGTACAATATTTTTAAGGGCTCTGATTTCCTGATTGAGCCCTAAGTGATAGCGATTTTATGTATTGGTTCTAAGGAAACAGAACCTTAAGGCTATAACCCTGGAATTGGTTCCCTGATCTGGTTATATTTAGAGACATTAATGATCCCTTTGCCAGAGGTAGGGGGGACATTGAATGTCCATGGCCTTTTGTGTCAAAATAGTTACTGAAACAATCACTTTTAATTCTTAGGAGTCAAGTGCCTACAGCAGACTGGACTCTGTATGACAATGTAGTTGTTGCCATTGAAAATACCGTAGAAATAAAGACCATACAAAGGTGGAGGTTATGTGAAGATAGAAGCAGAAATTGCAGTAGTGCAGCTACCAAGGAATTTCAGCAGTCAGCAAAAGCTGGAAATAGCAAGAAACAGATAGTCTCTTAGAGGCTGTAGAAGAAGGAAGATATTTGAATTTTAACAACAAAATCTGACTTTAGACTTTGGCCTCCAGAATCATGAGAAGATACATTCTTGTTATTTATTTATTTTTTTTTTTTTTGAGACAGAGTTTCACTCTTGTTACCCAGGCTGGAGTGCAATGGCGCGATCTCGGCTCACCGCAACCTCCGCCTCCTACGTTCAGGCAATTCTCCTGCCTTAGCCTCCTGAGTAGCTGGGATTACAGGCACGCGCCACCATGCCCAGATAATTTTTTGTAGTTTTAGTAGAGATGGGGTTTCACTATGTTGACCAGGATGGTCTTGATCTCTTGACCTCATGATCCACCCGCCTCGGCCTCCCAAAGTGCTGGGATTACAGGCATGAGCCACCACGCCCGGCCCATTCTTGTTATTTTAACCCACTGCATTTCTGATAATTTTTTTTTTACAGAAGCCTTGGAAAAACAATATAGTAGAAGAATGCTGTACTTGCTTAAGACAAACTCACGGTATCTCTGTGGCTTCTAGAACTATAGGCAAACAAATTCTGCTAGGCTTCAAGAGGCTAGGTTCAAAGTGCCATTACTAGGAGGTATCTTACACATCAAAATAATTGCAAGACTCTTAGAGTTGAAGAGGAATATGTATGAGAATATATCTTAGAGGAATTGGATAGGGATGAAAAGATGTGATGTTGGAGAGGGCTGAATTCATAAATATGAGCACACTTAACTGGCAATTCTGATTCAATTAATTAACTTGATCAAACTGAAGTGGCTCCAACAGTTTCCTGGATTGATTGACTAGAATCTGGACACAAAGGTGAACTCTGATAAATTAAGTTGAAGTGTCAGAATTTCCTTGACATAAAGTAGAGGAAGGCATACTGAAGTTTAGGGAAATCAGATGCTAGGATGTCATTGCTGTTTGACTTGCTGTGCTCTTCAGTCTTCTTCCTTGTCCTCCAGGAGGGTACACAGACTTTGACATATGCATTGGTAGGAGAAGCACTGACATCCTTGAAGAGTTCTGAGGTGAATCCTGTCTATTAGGTTAGCAGTGACAGTTGGAGAATATGCCACTAAGATGCGCTATTTGGATTCAGTAGGAATCATGGGAACCCACAGTGGCAGGGACCAAGTGGCAACAGTGAACCTGTAGTGAAAAGGTAGGCATGATGACTGAACTATTTAATCAGAGTAGTTTGATGAAATCTTTGGTTTTTGAACTGTTTATGGTGCTCCTACTATTGAAATAGCTGGGTCTTTGATCAAGTCTACTATGACGTTTTACTTGATTTATACAAGCAGAAGCATTCTATGTTTTGTAAAATAATTTTGTCTTGAATGAACACAAATTAGAGTTAAGGTGTCTTAACAGATTGCCAGACTTGAACTTGTGAAGAGAGTCAGAGGCCCTGATATGGTTTGGCTGGGCCTCCACCCAAATCTCATCTTGAATTTTAGCTCCCGCGATTCCCACATGTTGTGGGAGGGACACAGTGGGAGGTAATTGAATCATGGGGTGAGGTCTTTCCTGTGTTATTCTCATGATAGTGAATATGTCTCACAAGATCTGATAGTTTTATAGGGGGAAGTTTTCCTGCACATGTTCTCTCTTTGCCTGCTGCCATCCATATGAGATGTGACTTGCTCCTCCTGCCTTCCACCATGATTGTGAGGCCTCCCCAGTCATATGAAACTGTGAGTCCATCAAACCTCTTTCCTGTATAAATTACCCAGTCTTGGGTCTGTCTATTAGCAGCATGAAAACTGACTAATACAGGCCCTTAAACATTTTTTTTATTCTTGCGCTATCATCTTATCTAATAAAATATGAATTGATTAAAATAACCCTAAATCTCAATATAGAAGTTATAGGATATTGAAGGGGAGTACGTACCCACTTAGAGAAGAACTACCACTCAAGTTGTCTATCAGAAAAAAAAGAATGAGAAAAATCCATAGGAGAAGTACAAGTTCTGCTTAGAAAAGAACTACAATACTCAAAGATGGATAAAAGAAATACAGACATTTTGTATCTTTAGAAAAGAGGGTTACTATATTTTTGGTTTTATGAGTGAGAGTTGCACTCTTTTAGTGGAATCCTAACTTTTTCATTGTATTCCCTTAGACTTAAATATGGTTAAAAGGTGTGTATATGAATATCAAGTTAACGAGGGGGTGGACTGTGCAGGATTGTGTTTTGTCAACTTGTCACTACAACTTTTTTCTAAGGCTGGAAAATTTTTTCCCAGAATTCCCTTTACTTTGGGATTCCAGGTTAGAGCTGGCCAAGAGAAGGAGCTTGTATGAGATTGGAGGATGGAAGTGTAGCAGAGTCATTGCTCCCAGAAGGCTGCAGTTGATCAAAAAACAGGGTTACAGATGCCTGGCAGTCTTCAGCTTCCGGAGAATCTTCTCTACTGCTAGTCCAAACAACAGTGGCCTCAAGCACTAGATTATATTTTCTAGAGTGATGACAGCTTTCAGGAGCCATGAGCTCTACATTTGTAGGTCAACATCAGTAGCCAGAAGAGTATGGCTGTAGGAATTTTCCTGCAAACTCTGCTTTGCCCGACCAAGTTGGTGCTCAGCCTCTTAAGTGAGTGACTTCCTTTGTTTCTCCAACTCCTATCTTCCAGATCTTAGCTACCTCAGCTCTAATTTAGCTTTTCCCTATGATAGTTTTAACTGTCTCTTTTCCTGACTGAACATTGGCTGATACAATTAGTATTTTAATAATAGTTCATGATACTAAATTTTTTATTTATTTTAGTATGGTATTAAGTAGCTTCTATATGAACCACCATTACCACATACACATTAAATGCAATAGATAAGAAACTATGCCCTAAAAAGACGTCATCAACTAAAAAAGTGTTTATCAATAAGTATAAAAAAATGAATATAATTTATATCTATTTCTTATAGATTATAATTTTTTCGGTGACATCCTGCAAATAATAACTATATCAGTAGCATTTGATTGAAATGTGTAAATCCATGAATAAGCTCTTTACTACTTCTACAATTGCTACAATTTCAGATATTTTTCCTAGTCATGTAGAGGCTGTATCAGTCTGATGGTAAAATAGCCAATTTCAAGATTGTAGTCTATAATGAAATTCAGTGGTAGATTTCATTTACTTATAAATCTGCTTTAATTTTTAAAAAAGTATTTAGAGGTACATGTGTAGGTTTGTTCTATAGATAAATTGCATTATGGGGGTTTGGTGTGCATATTATTTCATGACCTAGATAATAAGCACAGTATCAGAAAACTGATAGACAGTTTTTTTAATCCTTACTCTCCTTCCTCCTTTGGTGCCTATTGCTCCCTTCTTTTTTATCTTGTGTACTCAATGTTTAGCTCTCACTTATAAGACAGAACAAGTGTTATTTGGTTTTCTATTCCTGCATTAAGTTCACTTAGGATGATGGCTACCAGCTCCACCTATGTTAAAACCATGATCTTGTTCTTTTTCATGGCTGTGTGGTGTTCTACAGTGTATATGTACAACATTTTCTTTATCCGGTCTACCACTGATGGGCATTTAAGTTGTTCCCATGTCTTAGCTCTTGTGAATAGTGCTGTGATGAACATACGCGTGCATGTGTCTTTATGGTAGAGCGATTTATATTCCTTTGAGTATATATCCAATAATGTAAATGCTGGGTTGAATGGTAGTTTTGTGTTGCATTCTTGAGATATCTTCAAAGTGCTTTCCACAGTGGCTGAATTAATTTACATTTCCACCAGCAGTGCATAAGCATTCCCCTCCTCCACAGCCTTGTCAGCACCAGTTATTTTATGACTTTTTAACCATAACCATTCTGACTGGTGTGGGATGGTATTTCATTATAGTTTTGATTTACATTCCTTTAATGATCAATGATGTTGAGCACTTTTTCATATGCTTATTTCATATATGTCTTCTTTTGGATGTTTGAAATCTACCCTATCACCACCATCTGACCATCCAATAGAAGAGTCAACAGAACAAAAAGTACTGTGTATACAATAAGCAAACAAATAAGTCAATACTTTTTTAAAATATTAAAAATTATATACAACAATATTTTTCAAATTGTCAAAAGTTATTGTTCTGTGTTCTCTTTAGTAAGCAGGGGGTCTGCATTCCCTTACTCTTAGACAATAAAGCTCTGCTTGTCTTTGATATTTTCATAATGCTGGCCATATTGTATTTAGTGTTTTGCTTTCCTAAAACTAGCTTAGAGAGTAATATCTACTGCAAAGGTCATGGCTTTAGAAGATGTGTGAAGTGAAGTGAGTGGCACACAACAGTAGGTAGTAAAGCATCATCCAAGTCAATGAACAACAAGGTCAATTACTTCATATCTACTTGTGGTTCAACACAGCTGGAGTGAAAAAAATCATAATGTGCAGCATTCAGCAGTAGTGCAATGTGGAATAATAAGGGAGCTGAAATCATCAGTTTACAAAAATGTTAGTCTGACTAGGCAAACACAGAAAGTAGAGGCAAGTTGTCTGTCAAAAAGAAAGATTGGGAAAAATTCATGTGAGAAATACAAGAATGGAATACAAAATCACACGCCCTCACATTCCTTGAAACTACAGATCTGGAATACTAACACTGCTGTTGAATTATATTTTCAACTAATATTGAACTTCCTTTGAAAGCAGCAGTCTGCTTTATGCTATTGCCAATGCTCTAAAAAAAAACAATGGGGCTTTTATAAATTGGTAATCTGAATATAAATTTACTTGAAGTGCAGTCATAAAAACTTCTACTGGTAGAAGCTGTGATTATACTGCTATTTCTTATAGCTTGTATTTCAGTGCAAACTTCAAAAAGTAGGAATTTTTGTTTTATTTGTGTTGTGTGGGTTATTTTTTCTTTTCTGTAAAACAGATTATAGCAAGACATGCAATTGAAAATAAATAAATTAATATAAACCTATGAGAAAGAATATGTGAGAGATAGAGATTGTTATGTAGTGACGGGGCTTATATAAAATAGCTCCAACATTGAGCAAAAAAGATCAAGTTGTCAATTAAGATGTTGCCCTTTTCTTTTCTGAAGGTTACAGAGTGTTTCAGGACACTATATGCTTTAAATTTCTTGCCATGAATTTAGTCCTGATGACCAGGAAAGTAAAGAGCACATTGACTTCAGTTAGAGGTTTACTTGTACTTACAGCTGAGGATGAAGTGCCAAGGGAATGTTTTCTTCTAAACCAAAGTGCTCATAGAGTATATATATTTTCAAGAAGTCAGTGCTTCTTGAAGCCCACAATCACTGCTCTTTGTACTTTTCTGGTGCTGCAAAATCAATTATAGGCACATTAAAATGGAGCAGTGCTCAGCTAATGATGCATAATGTTGGAGGTGTAGCTTTTTGCTTTTGTCTTCTTTGCATATTTGCTTTTTGAAGTGAAAAAATCAATTAAGATGACTAGCAAAACACACCACAGACATTCTGAAGAAATCTTTTCCTTCTTTTTAATGTGTGTTTGAGAGCTTCCCAATCATTAACAAAGTGATATTCAGTAAGACTCTCATATTAACTGTCTCCTTTTCACCTTTACAGATGAGGTGATTGACTTTCATTTAGCAAAATGCATTTGTCTGTTTCAGAGACATTCAGAGAACACCATGTGGGTGGTCATCTGTGCAGTTTAGGATCGCCTCTCAAAGGAGATTTTCAATAATAAATATTCAATAAAACAGAAGAGTTGTCAAAACACATTTAAAAAGTTTGTATCCACAGACTGGACCTGGAATTCTCAATTCATATTCATAGGAATTAGAAACATTAGGGCATGTTTTCTATTTTAGAGTATTGTGTGAAAACAACAATAACAACACAGATCCTAGGATAGTATGGCATATCATTCTTCTCCCAAAAAGTTTCGTATACATTTCATTTTAGAGAAGAAAGGATAATAGTTGAGCAGAAAAAAAATTAACAGGTAGCTATATCTATTTTTTATGGAAAATTGTCAGCAATTAATCTGTGATCCAGTTTTTCTACTTAGAAAGTTAGACTACTATTCAGATAAGTCAGAGACTAAAATCAGTCTTCTGAAAAGAATAAATGGCAAGACTTTAATCAGCTCTTCACACTGAGACCAAAGTATTAGTAATAGTGCATCTGCTAGTGCTAGGCATAAATAAAATGTGATACAACGTTAAGCTCATTTTCCCTTTATGTTACTAATTTTTACTTTTATTCTATATTTTTCCTTAGACAAACATGATTTCTTTCCTGCTCTGCACTTTTGGCCTAATTTGTGTGACTTGTATAGATAGTGGCATTTTGTAGAATCTGAGTCATATTTCGATTTCAAGTTGATCACTTCAAACATAAGTAAGTTATGGTTTTTCTCCAATTTATTGGAATAAATTGGAATTTATCCAATGGTGATAAGTTGGAAGTTGGAGAAAAACTGATTTTACTATCAGAAGGCATTTTAAAATCGGCCATAAATGGCTGATTTTACTATCAGAAGGCATTTTTCAATGGATTTCCAGCAAATAAAATGTTTTAATCTTTACTTATAAATGATCCTTTTTCTTTGTACTGCAATTGATTAATTCTGTTTGCAGTAGAAGTATCTAAGGTATCAGGGCTGTGGAGAGAGGGAAGAGAAAGAATAAGAAAACAATTTGTAATACCTCAGACTCTGGATTTCTGTCACTTAAAGGCAGGCTGCACAAAAGAAAGTTCCCAGAGCTAAGCTGAGGTTTAGTTTACTCAGTAGAGCAAAACTGGAACCAATCAAAAATTTCCTTAAAAAAACAATTTTTCATTTTGTAATGATACACTGTTGCATGGTCTCTGGGAAGCATTTTAGATGCAGTGAGTCAGAAAAGGTTTTCTATCTCCTGGGAAATAACCACAGTAGAAAAAGTTACATCTTCCTTTAGCTCCTGGGATGGTGAATGCCAGACAAACTTTGTTGTTCTCATTCTGTCTTGCAACACAAGCTCTATTTCTGACAAGCTGTCAAGTTGTCCAAATGTTTGCATATCCTTCTCTGTAGGTGATGTCTTCCCCAGTGTGAGCTGAAATGGGAAATATATCTAAAAACAGGATGGAGAGATTCAGGGGATGAGATAATTAACATTTTTCTGATCATCTAATCCTTACTGAAGGGAAAGATCAGCTACTTAACAGGACCCATTTTGAAATGCTTTGCAGCATGAATCATAGCATGGAAGAAGGGAGGTTCCTTTGTGAAAATGTGTGGTACTATTTGTGAATTAGGCTTTCAAATATAGTTTTGTAATTATATTATACAAAACATAATTTGTTTTATAATTTACAATATTTATTTGTAATTTACAATATAATTTTGGAATTGACACACAAAATGTGCTGGCTGAATGATTTGGTAGAATGTCACCTTCGAGAATTTTTAGTCATATATTAATAATAAGAACATTTTTGTCTTACTGAACATATTTCTGATATTTTGCATTTTACTGCTTCATTTTGTCCTTTCTATAATTACAGCCATAAAAAACCTGAAGGATTTGTTTTTCCCTCAAACTCCTAGTAAGTTAACGTTTCTTTTTATTCCACTGCTTTTAAGATTTTTGTTATCATAGCTCTAACTTGAATGTAATTGGAAAAAGAATATGTGTGCAAAAAGGTAGATATCCTGTAGTGAACACTACAACAAAGAATGAATAGCTGAGCAGAGAGAAAGGTTGTATGAGAAACGCCGTTTAGAAATGAAATGTTGGATATTTCGGAAGTGATCTATGAGAGGGTTTAACGCACCTGCATGAGCCATGTGTACCTAGGACGGCTTCAAAGTGGAAGGTGTGGGGTGGTACTTTGTGGATTTCTGAAACTGATCTCACTGTATCCTCATCTTCCTGTGTGCCTTATAGTCTCCAATTAACCTACAAAGGGAAGTGTCTCCTTTCTTGTTTTTAAAGATTCAAATAAAGATCCAAAAAAAAAAATAGACAAAAATATATATGGGTTTTATTTAACTCAATGGTGAAATAAAAAGCCTAAAATTCTTCTTTTCAGGTCTTTGAGTTGTGATCTTTATTTACTTCAATCACTGTGCAGTTTTTGGTTGTGTTAGTTCTTTGTGAGAAAGGCTGAATGTTTGAGACCAGTCTCTCACCTCTGCTGCTGTCACTGAAGCTTGTTCTCGCTCTGACCTTAGGGACTTTGAACTTGACTTCATCAATTGACTGTTGCTCTGAACATTTTTTTTGTGTGTGAACACACACACACACACACACACACACGTTTAAATTAGTTTTCATTCTTTAGGGATATGCAAGTAGAATAAAAGTGAAAATGTAAATTGTATTACTGATCTCTATTATTTTGTGAAAGAGCTGCCTTAGACGTGTACTTTTTAAAAGAAAATAGCACTTTTGTATTTTTCAGTTGGCAGCACTATATATTCTGAGAACATGATCTTTCTCATATATGTTATCATTCATTTTCCTTATGGACAAACTTATGAAATAATAGTCAGTTTCCTTATCCTCATTCACCCCTCTGATTTTGGCTTAGCAAAACTCTTTTAGTTTCTTATGCACATGAATCATTTTGTACCTGAACAGGATAGCTACTAAAAAATTTGGAGAAAACTTTCACTTAAGAAATGCTCTAAGAAGTGAGGACTCAGGGTCCTCACTTATGCTATTAGTCTCATTTTAGGCACTTTATACTTTTCATCGTGGTCCTCATAGACACGGTTTTTTGATGGTAAGCCACTGATGCAGACACTTTGCTTATTTTCTGCACGAGGAAGTTGAGGCTCAGGGAAGTCTTGCGGCTAGCATGTGATAGAACCTGAACCAGATCTCTGGTTGTTCTGACCACAAGGTGATGTCCAGGTCTAAAGAACTCCCTGGTTACTTTTGTTCAAATAACTACATAGTAATGAATTGCTCTTATTTCTCATAAACAAAATTAAAAACAAAACAAATTTTAAAAAGCGTATAAGAAGAACCTGAGAGAATGTGCATAAAGATTGTCGTGAGTTAAGTTGAAATTAATACAAAAATAAAAATACACAGTGTCACTTCAGTATTTAATATTTCTAATGTCTTTTTATGCCAGAGGACCTTGCCATCACCAGTATCTAGTTGGATAAATAAAATTAGTATAAATATTTGTATCTGTTCCCTAATATAAACAAAAAATTCTCTGCAAATTCAAACTGCTCATATAGTAAACAAATACCTTCTTAAATCCCACTGAAATCTTTAGTTATATTGTAAAATGTAGAGGAGTTCCCCCCCCACAATGAAGCCAATAGTTTCATTTATATCAATTTTCTTGTATTTCTAAGCATAAATAACCAAAGAGTTAATACAAATAAAAATTGCCTTAAGGCTTTGCTGCATATTTAAAGAGTGTTTGATGAGGAATATTGAATGCAAATACAGTGTAAAGTTTGTAACATGAGCTAACCTACAAAAAAGCCTTTAGGCTATAATGATAGGTAGAACTGTATATGGTTTAATTTGCAATGATAAATCAAAATATGACAGCAGCAATCTATATTTAAACTTCTTTTTCTAGTTTTAAAGATACTCCAGCAAATTTTTATTTTCTCTGAATATTAAGAATAATTAATGTTCTTGCTTACAAATATATGTGACTATAAATATTATCTATATTTTAATAAATCAGAAGTAAACAATAGCTTCAAGTCAATGAATAAAACAATCTAAAGAATAAAGCAGTGTAAAGATTTCAAGCAACCTCAGAATCTTATAGTTTATTAAAATTGTTCTGTAGTCAAGAATAAATGTTAAAATTACCTTATGCAAAATCCAGTCATGTCAGGTTCCTGGTAGAACTTTTTAGCAACTGTTGGGAATAAATGCTTGGTGCTGCAAAGAGGAATCAGCACTGAGACAAATGATCTTTTAGCAAGGCAAATTTACTTTCTGCAGAAAGGGTGCTACTCGAGATGGAGCAATGGCAAGAGCACATTGAACAAAGGAAAGAAGGAGTTTTTATTTCTAACGCAGCTTGTCTTTGCTACCATGTCCTGTCTCTATTGGCTGGAGTTGGATTGTACAATCTAATCTCGTTGGCCAACTTCAAAAGTGCAGGAATGCAGTTATACCAGCAGAGAGTGCATTTTCTGTGGGAGCCGTTGCAATGGGAAATGTCTATAGAGTTAGTAGCAGATGTGGAATCTGGGCTCTATGGATAAGGTCTGGTGGGAAGTTTGTTTACTAGGGCAGGGGATACAGAGAGTAAGGAAGTCTGGCATTGAAAGCAGGGAACAAGGAGCAAGGACACTAGGAAAGTTAAGTTTTTGAAGAGAAACTTTTTTAATACCTAATAGCAACTATAGTCAATATTCTGTTATCTTCCTGAATCCATTATTTAAATAAAATCTTTTTTAAATGACCATATTAAACAAATTGTAAACTATTTAAATGTATTTTTCTTCTATAAAAACTCAATATTAGTATCCAAGAACCACTGTTGTTTTCCCTGGATTCATACCTAAAAATTATTAGTCTTTGTGTTTGGACATGACAATTGCCAAATTCCTAATTTTGTAATAAATACACTGGATTATTTCTTAATAATTTCATACAGGTTTCAGCTTATTATACTAACTAAGATTTTAGTAAAAAAAAAACCTCAAGATTGGTGTTAGTAGCTGGTGTTGAATCCCTGCTCCATCTCTTAGTAACTGAGAAGCTGATGACTAGTAACTTCTCTTAAGTTCATTTCCTGCATATTTAAAGTAGAATTAATAATAGCACTGATCTCATGTGTTTGTTGTGATAATCAAATGAGCTAAGTAAATTCTTAAGAAATTATTTTGTCTGTTCATTTATTAAACACATATATTAATTGCTCCCCACATTTTCTTCTCTGAGCTATTCTGCCACAAAAGCCACCCTTTTATTTCCCTCCATTTTCCAGTACATAACATTGTTGTAGGACTTTCTTTTTAGTTCAGCTAAAAATGGGGTCCTTGTTACACAACCATGAAAAATTCGGCTCAGAGATGCTGAAGGGTGAGAAGGGCAGAGTTTATTGGGTGAAAAGGAAAAAGAGAAACAGGAACTTTTAGCAGAGTGAGAGTCCTGCTAGTAGGCTTCCCACCTCACAGATTAAATCCTAGGTATCACCAGGAACCAGAGGGACCTGGATTCCGCCCCCTGCAAATAACGCAAACTTTCCAAGGTTCCACCTCAGTGCGCACTCCTCCCAGTGCACAAGCTGGTCAGAGGGTCTGCTAGGGGACCCCTTTTATGAGGTTGTTCCAGTATTTTGAGTTTCTACACTCAAAGACTTTACTTCTTGAGTGCTTACTTGTGAAATGTTCACTCTTCATCCCCTCTTCATTTTAGCATCTTCCTTGATCACAGAAATAAATTTCTTTCATAACTGTCCCTCATTATAGTTATTGTTTTACTCTGCGTACCTTTTGAGTTGTCTTGTAGATTATTTTTCAATCCACTACTTTTTGAAAGGCCCACTGCAATTTCTCTGGCATTGTGTTTCCCCCTCCTTTCCCTTACTTTAAAAGACCAACCATTGCTCAATGGTTTAAGAGATCAGATTCCTTTTTTTTTTTTTAGAGATCAGATTCTTGAAGTAAAATGCCCAAGTTCAAATCCTAGATCCAGGATTTAGTAGCGGTGTTACCCTAAGGAAGTTGCTTAAAGTTCTCTTTTTCTTCTTCTGTGCAATGAAGCTAATAATAACACCTACCTCACATATTTTATTGGAGAATTAAATGAATTAACATATGCATAGTGTTCAGAACAGTGACTGTCACAAAATGTTTGTTACTGTATTTTCCCACAGCGATTGTCAAGTGTTTATTATTTTTCCTATCAGATACGTTCCTCATTATCTGGTCTTTTTTCTCCTGTCCCACATCCTTTACTCTGTCTATACTCTCTTTTGGATATATTAAATGCCTTCAACTATTGCACAATTATTGCATCTATTTGGACACTTACGTATCTTAATACTGAAACCGACCTTTTTCTGTAATCCTGTCCCACATATCCTGATAGGCATCTCCACCTCAATCTTTTGCTGATGACTTAATCATACCTGCCTACTAATAATTGTTCCAATATCTACTTTTCCCCTTGTTTTGTGAATGGTGGTACCAGCTTCTTTGTCACTTACGTTCAGTGCCTCAATATTATCTTTGACTTACAGCCCCGCAGTCTATGAAGTTCATTTTTTTCTCAATTTCTTGCCACTCACAACCTATAAATTGAAAAGCCTGGGAGTCTGCATTCTATAATGCCCCCTAATATTACCTTCATTTGAAGTGCCACACACTGGTTTATGCCATCACAAGTCTTGCTTAAACTGTTTTATTGCCCTCCACCTCCAATTTAGTTGCCCATCTCTAGTCAGTGATAGTGCTGCTGTCAGATTAGAAGTCTTGAAGCATAGCTTTGTCCTGTAATCAAATTGATATGGTTAACTCTGTAATCACATTATATTTGCAAGTAAACATGTCTGGCACCACTACCTTAAAATCTCATTTTCTTATATTCTCTGACTTAGTGCAAGGCAGTGATTTCTGTGTATCATGCTAGCTAGGATATCCATCACAGTCATATTACCAGAAACCCCAGAGTCATTTCTGACTCTTTCCTCTGCCCCATGTCCCCAGAACATCTAACAGGTGTTCCGGTTGGTTCTGTTCTTCAACATCTGATTATGATTTCTCATACACTAATAATGATAATTAGTGTCAGATGCTATTTGCAAAATATTAATTACATAGAAAAAAGAAATGTTTCATTCTTGCAAAGTACAAAGTAAATGTTTCTGGTAAGGCCAGAATTCCCACATGGTGACTTCATTAGTGGGCTCAAACATTATTGCAAGAGGCTGGGTGCAGTGGCTCACACCTATAATTTCAGCACTTTGGAAGGCTGAGGTAGGAGGCTTGCTTGGGGCCAGGTGTTTGAGACCAGCCTGGGCAATAAGACAAGATCCTGTCTCTAAAATAATCAAAACAAAAAAATTAGACAGGCATAGTGGCCGGCAGCTATAGTCCTAGCTGCTCACCAGGCTGATGCAGGAGGATGGTTTCAGCCCAGACTTTCTAAGCTGCAGTGAGCTACGGTCACATCACTGCATTCCAGCCTGGGTAACAGAGACTCTGTCCAAAAAAAAAAAAAAAAAAAAATCATTGAAAAAGGGAAGAGGGAGGGTAGAGCATTGTTCAACTTCTAATTAATTGTTTATCTTTATCGCATTTTCTAGGTTTAGTATATTATTAACACATTCATTGTGTATATGTTTTATTGGCTTCAGTTCTTATTTGAAGATTTACTATATTGTTATTTTAGAACTTTGCTTTAAAAACATTGTCCTATTGTTTTATTTTTGCAATTACTTTGGACATTTTAAGCATATTTATTTTTATAATCTTTATCATATTCTTCTGGTATATGTGGTTCCATTTTTTGCAATGCTGATTCTCCTATTTTGGTAGTTTATTTCTGTGTGCAATTTCAAATGTTTTCTTTTTTTAATTCGAATTAATCTTCAATGAGAGTTATAATGGGAATTTTCCATGAACTGTGAGCTCAGGAATTATGTTTACGGGGTTATTTAAAATGATTCTTTTCAACTGAGGATAAGAGAGTATCTGGGTGTAGTGGAGGGGCATTAAGTTTCATTATAGTTTTTCAGTTAATTGATCATTTTCAAATATTTACAAATTGTGGGTAAAGTGGGTCATGTAGTCTTGGCACAAGCTTGGAATATCATTTATCCTAGATAACTGTCTTTATTAAGCTATAATATAATTATATACATATTGTAACAATTAAAGGAATTATAATTCCATTATGTCTAATTATTTTTGTTATAGTTTTGTTGTCTTCACCAAACCCTAACTAAAAATAATTTGCTCTTAACTTTGAAATTTGTGTAAAAATACTTAGAGTTTTTATAAATTAACAAACCAGTTATTCTACTTATCATATGCATAATTTTGAAAATCAGAATATTTGGGGATATATGTTAACTAAGTTTATGTTGAGTGACCTCATTTATCTCCATCACACATGCTCATAGATGAAACATACTGAAACTTATAACAAAACTCCTAAAAATATAGTCAAACTTGAGACACAAAAGGAAGATACACAGGCTTCAAAAATAAAGTAACTTCAGTTAGGACTTTGAAAAGGAGCTGATGCCTATTAGTTCAAGAATGTATTGAACTATATAGAGACATTATGGCCAGGAAACTGAGGTAGAAAAATTTAGTTGTTGCTCTTAGTTTTTGATTAAACATGTGCCTACTTTCAAATTGATACACTGAATCTCCTGCTATGCAATATTCCAGGAGATGCCTTCTGTTGTATTTCATAACTCAGAAGTATAGTTCAATACTTCATTATAATTCTTTATCTCTTTATTTTCAAGAAAGAATCAACAGATATAAGCCATAAAAAAAAGAAGAGCAGCAACAATAAAAATATAAACAGGCATAAAAAACACCAAAACAAGTAAAGCTTAAAATACTTTGTGGTACACATTATAAAGGGAAATTTTGTTGTAGTTAATTTTTTTTTTTTTTTTGCAATACATTGAGCTCTGACAGATCAGTAAGGAAAAGCTAAACTAGCCAATAAAAATATGAAAATAAAATGAATGTGAAAATCAGAGAAAAATCTGAATGACTTATAGCAATACAAAAGACCAATCAAGGTTCTTATTCAAAAATAATTTCAATAGATTAGTTAAGAATTAACCTAGAGTGGTGTGAACTCTCACATATTGTTAGGAGAAATATTAATTGATCCAAATTTTTTGAGGCATACTATATAACATCAATCAAAATCATGCCTTTTGTTAGAATAATTTTAATTTAACCTGTGGATGCATTTATATATTTGTACAAAGATATCCATACAAAGATGTTCTTTTATAGTTATGTATCAAAGCAAGATTTTAAACAACTGTAAGGCCTAAAATTGGAATTAATTCTATAAATCATGATAGCTTATACATTGAACAATCAGCAGTCATGAAAACGAAAGAAGTTGATTTCTTTGTTCAGAGTTGAAAAGAACTCCATGAAATATTAATTGCAAATTGTAAGGCATAAAAGATTAAATATCTATTTTTATTTAGTTGGAACAAAAAAAGGAGGAGTCAAAGGAGGAAGAAAGAAAAGACAGGTGGAAAGGAAGATACTATGCCAATAAGTATATACAAAATTGAAGTTCCTAGAAAGACCAGTAGAAATTGCTTTCACTAAATAATTCAGGGGAGGGGAACTGTGTGTCTTGGTTCAAAGGAAGACTTTTTAACTTTTATTTCATCTAGACATATGGGTAAAAACAAAATTAAACTAAACATATTTTATAAGAGGACACAATAGGTGGACTCTCTAATAGAGTGTTGGTGTAGTTCCATTTCTAGAGACCTACATGAATCTTTATCTGTAAATAGAAACACACAGCACACATATGTGTAATATAGGCTAGAACTGAATTGACATCATTTAAATAAATCATAGCACTTTTATATGAAACAATATTATTAAAAATGACTTCAGAGAATATTTAATGACATGAAAAATGCCAATGGTATATATATTTAACTTAAAATGCATAATAAGAAATTATGTAAAATATAATTTCAGTTATTTACATATAAAAAGAGAAGGTCTGAAAGTTAATAAATGTGCTTTATAAGAAATTTGAAAAATGTGAAAATTGAAAATGTTATTATCAATTTATTGGAGTATGTTTAATTTTTCCTTCTTTGCACTTTTTATGCTTTTTTCTATAAATGAGAATAGATTACATTAAAATAAGAAAACACCACGTTTTAAACAAATTACTAAAGTAATCAAATGTAATGATCAAATTTAACTACTACCTTCTTAGCACTCTACTTCATTTTTCATAATTTTCTCATAGAGATGAGTATATAAAATCCACATTTAACAAAAAACTATATTCTTTTAAAATAGTATAATTGGGAACATTGAAAATGTTTTTCCATTAAAATGAGATCACTTGATGTTCTATTGTGAAAATAATAACACCAAGTGATGACAGCGTTCTAGGTATCCGTTGCAGAGTCTGATGGAGGTGATTTTAATTGTCTGGAGTAAAGGTTTTAGCCTTAGCTGAATATGAGAAAGGTTGTAAATGAAAGCCCCTGAAATTATTATATTGTATTATAGTGCATTATTCTAGTTTTCATCAAGTTCTCAAAGAACTGTGATCTGCACAAATTTCAAATTATAGAGACTACTGAATGCCTGTCTTCAGACGCCTATTTAAATCTCATCAATGATAACTTTTATCTTCAGAAAATAATCAGGATACCAAGCATTTTAATTCTGTATTAAAAAAGAAGGGAAAGGTGTCATCAGATTATTATTATTTTTATTTTGTACATTTTCACATTTTCCAAATTTCTTATAAAGCACATCTATTAACTTTCAGACATAAGAAGTTATTTTAATCAAATAACCGAAATATTCACTAGAGTATTTCAGTTTTTATGTACCTTCCTCTCTTCTCTCCCATCCTGTCAGATAAGAGGAACTTGGGGAAATCATCAAACTTAGAAAGGTAAGTGAGGTCCTAGTACTGAAAAACTGATGACATCTTCTTTCTCCTACTCCCTACAGTTAGTGACAACACCCTTTGTGTACTGCAGGAGTTTAGAGAGAAATGCTGCCCCTTGACAAGCCACAGGTCTCTGTTGGGGCTGACTGCTCATTAGGCACTTGGAGTATATACCAGGTCCAAAACATTTTGGCTCATTGTTTCCATTTATTTGTAAAAAAGCACTTGGAGTATAACCAGGTCCAAAACAATTTGGCTCATTATTTCCATTTATTTGTAAAATGGGAATAACAATAGTACCTACTTTACAAAGCTGTGATTATTAACAGAATCAATGTGTTAAAAAGAAAGCATAGATTATAAGCTAGTAAAGAGCCTCTTTTTCCTCCTTCCTTTTTATCCCCCTCTTCCTCCTTGTTCTTATGTGTCCCACTTCTTAAGGCAACACACATATCTTTTCATTTTTATTTCTTCCTCTTTCCCATAAAAATGCACTCATTTCATGCATCATTACTTCAAGGATTTACTGGGCTCCAGTGATATAAAGAAGAAGTATTTATCACACTTACTTACATTATCTCTTTATTAAATCATGTTGAAACTTGATGGATTAATACGCTAGCTGTCTAAGACATACTAAAATCAAAGGACTGAAATGAAGCTGAGAAATCTGTTTGTCATTGCAGGCTGATCCGAAAGATTTGTACAGAGAGGCAACATTTTAAAAAACATATTACCTTATATGGGGTTTTAAGCTATGACTTGTTTCCTCCTCCTCATCATCCTCCTGCTACCACCACCATCACCCGACAAATTTATTTACTATTGCTGAAAAATGTTATTTATTGACCACTGATATAGGCTGCAAAGTGCCCCCGCAAAATGTCCATGTTCTAATCCCTGTAATGTATGAATATATTACTTCATATGGCAAAAAGGACTTTGCATATGTGATTAAGAATCTTGAAATGGGAAGATTATCTGGATTATTTAGGTTGGTCTGATGAGATCAAAAGGAATCTTATAAGAGGGAGTCAGGAGCTCAGAGAGAGAGAGAAAATGATATAATCATGGAGGCAGAGAGAGATTTGAAGATGCTTGCTGCTAGCTTTGAAGATGGAGGAGGGCACCATGAACCAATGACTGTGAGGTCTGTAGCCCTAAAGGCCAGAAATGGCAGGGAAAAAAAGATAAATTCCTTTACAGAAGGAACTACCCCACTGACACCTTGACTTTGTCCAGTGAAACTGATTTGAATGTCCAACCTCCAGAACTGTTAAGATAATAAATTTACATACTCTTAAAACACTGATTTTGTGGTAATTTTTACAGAAACAATAAGAAACTAATAATAAAAAAGAACATTTCTTATATGCCAAGCTGCAAGACAAACTTTGGGTTGCAAACTTGATGTGCATAATTTCAACACTCAAAAATCATATGATGCTTGGCTCTAGAGGCCAGGCATCTGGTTTATATGTCAGGTCTATCTTGCCCTTTAGTGGTTATTAAGTATATACCATATGCAGCAGTACACAGTAGTCCTGATGATCAGATTCTAAGTCTAAGATCCAGATCAGATTGGATCAGATTTTCTGAGGCCACATTCTTCATATAAAAATAACACACTTGTTTATTCAAACTGGGATTTTAGGTTAAATAGGTTATACTTTGAATCATTTTTGAATTCTTTTTTATCTATTAATATTAAACCTAGAAATTAAAGTTTTAACTAAATGCACAGGTAAAGAAATAAAGACACTTTATAAGGTATCTTCTGATAAAGACATGCCATAGAAAGAGAGCTAATTTGACGAAAAGTTAAGCTGGATGTAAACCATAAAGCAGCACACTCACACATGGTAAAGGCCCAGCTGTTGGATCAATTTGATAAAAGAATTTCTCCAAAGGTGGCTGAATTTCATTATGAAATTTGTAGAATGTTATTATGTCATGAAATATACATCTTTTACATTTTCCTTTTGACACATGCAGATAAAGAAGTTCCTGATGTGATTGCATATATGAAAAAGTTGATGGCTGGGTGCTAAAATGTGAAAAGTGACAGTGATTCTTCTAGGAGGAAAAAAAAATCCTGCAGAATACTGATGAGAGATGACAGTGTGAATATAGACTTTGTATCTTATCTTTGACGAAAGCATCACATCCTGAAAATGGTACCTACAGGAGATAAGGAAAGGCCAAATTGTGTGTTTCTTTGACAGGCTATTACAGGGAAATAGTGGGCTTTTTATATAGCCTCTCCATTTTGCATTAGTTTTTAAAAAATATCATGCATGGCTCATGAATATTTTGATTCTCAGTACATACCAGCGTATGATTTTTGTAAGTGGTCACAGGTGCAGGCTTTTGCATGAGCAATCACATTAACTGCTGTGATTGGAAACATCATAGCCTAAAAATGAGGGGAAGGGGTTATATGATTTTGTATATGCATAGAGTGAATTTTAACACTTTATTCACAATTTACATCTGAACTGCATGACACTGAATATGGTATCTAAAACAAAAAAGGGACATAACTTTAAACCATCAAATGCTTTTATACAAATTTTGAAAGAATATTTACACACGTGATGGGGAATGTATATTTCAATAGTTTTGCACTTGGCAAATGAGCATAAATTTATAACTCAAGTAAGGATGTTGCTACTTTGAATACTAGATTTATTCTGATGGAGCCTAAACAGAATTGCATCGTGTCAGTTTTTATAAGTAAGATCTCAATGGAAAAGACATTGATAACACATGAGACTGTGCGGAGGACCCATTAGAAATGTGCCTAGCAGGTTAGAGGTCCCTAGCATAAGGACAAGTGCTGCTTTGATGTTTTGGCATAGAATTTCTTGTTCAGCTTATTTCCAGATATGATCCTTCCCTAGGAAGGATTTTTTGTTATTTGTGTTTATCAATTTTGTGGGAAATTGGACTTTATGATTTTATTATAGTTACAAATTTTGGCAATTATTAGTTCTGCTATACTTGAAATGATACTTTCCATCTAATAATATTAACAACTGTACCCATTAGGTGCTATAAACATGTAAATGACTGTTACATGCTTTGTCTGCATTATCTCTAATCCTAATAAAATCTCCTTAATATGGATATTATTTAACATCCATCTCCATATTATTTTACAGTAATAGTTTTTGTATAATTAGCTTGTGGCATAGTGTTGGGCAGCATATTTCTGCTTTCAACATTTTTTATTTGAAATGAGGTATATGTCCTGATATGGTTTGGCTCTGTCCCCACCTAAATCTCCTCTTGAATTCCCATGTGTTTTAGGAAGGACCTGGTGGGAGGTAATTGAATCATAGGGGCAGGTCTTTTCTGTGCTGTTCTTGTGATAGTAAATAGGTATCACAAGATCTGGTGGTTTTAGAAAGCAATGTTCCCCAGCACAAGCTCTCTCTCATTTTTTTGCCTGCTGCCATCATGTAAGATGTGACTTGCTCCTCCTTGTCTTCTGCCATAATTGTAAGTCTTCCCCAGCCATGTGGAACTAAAAGTTCAATGAAACCTCTTACTTTTGTAAATTGCTGTCTTGGGTATGTCTTTATCAGCAACATGAAAATGGACATACCTGTACTCTTACTAAAAAAAGTTGTATTTGGAAGTTAAATTTATTGAAAGTAACAACATACACAATAAATAGTAAGGATATAGGCTGAATATTGAAACTAAGAACTCTCAGACAATTTAGACTGTAAAACCTTTTTCATATCGGCTACTATCATTGCCCTTTGCTTGTATGTTGGTGTATGAATCTTTGGGATATACTTGCTTCTATGTTCAGACTGCAACAGTCACCGAGTTTCCAGGATTCCAAAGCGGTATTAAAATATTCTCCCAACCCACACTGGGTTCATCATTAGTGAGAGGAAGTTAATGCTTTTAACAAGGACGAAATCTAGAAAAAAAAATTTAATGCTTAAATTTTGAAGGTGACCAGAAATCCCCCTTCACGTTCACGTAAGCGTCAATTGTCATCATCCTTTTCCTCCACTGTGGCCACCTTCACCCTCTTCCATTAGCTCAGACTACAGTGCCCTTTTTTTTCTGACTTCATGGAAACATGGCTACACCTAGTAGTTGTTGCTGCCTTGGCCTGCTTTCTATTTGAAGTACAAACTTCCTCTGCATGTTCAGACACAAACAGTGAGTTGAGAAAGACAAAATAAACTTCTTTCCTAGAAAGTATTTCCTTCTGCTGGCAGTTGTTTTTTCCCCACACATTCAGACTAAATTGGATATCCTGCTTCATCACTAGCAAGTGTCATTTTAGGCATCTTTCTTGCAACTTTTGGTCCTCTAAATAGCCGCAGACTCTGGTTTGTTTTATTAAAAACTCCGTATTATCTTTCAATTTGCAATGTTCCTCTGTTATTATATGATTGTCTGCATTTTACAGACAGAGTAACTGGTTCAGAGTGGTTCACATCTGAAAAAATGGATTAATACAAGTACCTCATTCTTAGGACTGTTGAGAAGATTAAGTTATTACACATAAAGTTCTCTGTAAGTTTTCAATACATTTTAGCTGTTGTTATTATTTTTGTGTTCATTATTAAGGATCTACATCCACCAGCTAGTAAATGGCAGTGCTGGTATTTGAGTTGGTTCCCTTCCACCATAATTTCCTTTGGTGAAACTAAATTTTTGAAACATACCATCTGATAACACAACACTTTCAGGGAGATGGGGTAAAATGGACTGTGCAGGAACTGTCTCCATATATTTGAACTTATTTTAAGCCTTAATTGTGAAACATTAAAATTTTAAAAGAAGAAAAGTAGAAGGTAATCAAATAACATTTCCACTTTAATAACACTAGGACAGACTACTATTAATAAAACTTCTTATTTGAAATGAAAAGATTTTTCATTTGTTATCTTTCTTTTGTTTCTGTATGCTGATTCAGTATTGGAATAAATATGTTTGAAGTTAGACCTGATGCTGCCAATTATCAGCTATGATCTTAGGCAAGTTTCTTTTATCTCTCGAAGTTTAATTTATTTAACTGTAACATAATGATGATTAAAATAGACCAATGTGAACTGAGCACTTAGTGAGTATGAAATAAGTACCTTAGTTAGATTAGTTCAGGTAATTCTCATAGCACTCCTGGAGAGTACACTCCTCTAAACCCTTGCTGCACACTAGAACTATGAGGAGATTCTTAATAAGTAAGAGAAACAACAATCTCAGGATGCTAGGCTTTGTGGTATGGTGGCATGAGATACTTTTAAAATTTCTAAGATGCTTCCAATGTACAACCCAGATTGAAGAAAACCCACTATAGAGGTAGGCATTATTATCTCATTTTTACAGGCTTCCCACCATGCTTGGCTCATGGCTACCTTCCATCTTTGGAGCCAGTAATGGCTGGTCAAGTCTTCCCACTGTGTATCATTCTCACACTGACTCTTCTGCGTCCTGCTTCCACTTTTTAGATCTCCCTCGTTAGTCCAGTATAATCTGATTTTAAAGTCAGTGGTTGGCAATGATAAATCCATCTGTAGCATTAATTCCATCATGACACAGTCACAGGTTTTGAGATTAGAATGTAGACATTTGGAAGGAGTGCTATGGTTTGAATGTGTCCCAAAGTTCATGTGTTGGAAACAATCTTCAAATTCATATGTTGATGGTGTTTGAAAATGGGGCCTTTGGAAGGTAACTAGAGTTAGGTGAGGTTATAAGGGTGAGGCTCTGATGATGGGATTAGAGGCTTTATAAAAAGAAGAAGAGAGATTTGGTTGGTATGCTCCTTCTGTCTCATCATGCCTCAAGTCATACCACATTATGTTGCAGCAAGTACACTCTCACCAGATGTGGACCCTTGATCTTGGACTTCTAAGCCCCTAGAACTGTGAGAAATACACTTTTTTTCTTTATAAAATACCCAGTTGTGATATTCTGCTATAGCAGCAGAAAATAGACTAAGGCTCAGAGACGTTATTTTGAATACCAGTGTCTCCTTTGATGGTTCCTTTTCTTGTGCAGGCGGTTGAATGTTAGTGTGCTCAGGGTTTAAGTTCTTTTCTTTCCTATATTCTTTCATTCTTGGTTTTCTTATCACTAAAAATTTTAAATGCTATTTATATACCAAATAGTATCAAATTAATATCCCTAGCCCAAAGTATTTTTTCTATATTCCATACTAAAATGTTCATGTACTTTGCATCTCTATTAGATATTAGTAGGAATTTCTTTTTTTTTTTTTTTAATTTTTTTTTATTTTTTTATTTTTTTTGAGACGGAGTTTCACTCACGTTACCCAGGCTGGAGTGCAATGGCGTGATCTCGGCTCACCGCAACCTCCGCCTCCTGGGTTCAGGCAATTCTCCTGCCTCAGCCTCCTGAGTAGCTGGGATTACAGGCATGCACCACCATGCCCAGCTAATTTTTTGTATTTTTAGTAGAGACGGGGTTTCACCATGTTGACCAGGATGGTCTCGATCTCTTGACCTCGTGATCCACCCGCCTCGGCCTCCCAAAGTGCTGGGATTACAGGCTTGAGCCACCGCGAGATATTAGTAGGAATTTCTAACACAATGAATCCCAAATAGAAATCTTGAAGTATACCCCCACTCAAGTCTGCTTCATCCCACAGCCTTCCCCATCTCATATGATTACAATTCTATTGGTCCTGTTTGCTTAAGACAAATATTTTAGAGTCACTCCTGACTCTTGTATTTATCTCACATTCCAGCTCCAATCCATCAGGAAATCCTGTTGGCAAGGTCCTCAAAATAAAGATATAACCTGCAGAACATCTCCTTACTTAACATTTCCTGGACAAAAAGCACCTCTTGACTTTAAGCCAAACCTTGAGGAATGTACATATCTTTCAAAACAATGTTTTTCACACAAATATTACATAGGAAAAATTATATCTACATCCACAAAACTCAATTCGATAAAACCTTTTTTTAACACTTTAGCAAAGTAAGTTAACAAATATTTTAACACAACATTTTAAACTAACATTAACAAAACAATGTGTGGGAAAATCTTGAATACATTCCAAATACAATTTATAAAATGTCAGGATCATGTGGAGGCATTTAAAAAAAATCTCAAGAAAGAAAATGTACCCTCAGATTTTTTTTGTGGTGCCAACAGGTGAAATCCTTGTCAACCTTTGTATTTATTGTTTGGTTGTCATAAAGCATTTTGCACCCTGACATAATCATTTATTACTTGTGCACAGCTTTCTATTGTGTTTTAGTTATTGTCTTTTGGTAATACATTATTATTTTAATAATTTAAAATAAAGAGATTGCATTTTGTATAGAAAGTCTAACTTTGAGGAGTGAGTAACCTACATTAAGAAGATATTGCTCATAAATCCAGAATCTGATCACTTTTCAACACCTCCACTGCTTCTGCCGTGGTATGAGCTGCTGTTATTTTTCTTCAGGATTACTGCCATTATTTTCCCAACAGGTCTTGCTGTTGTACCCCAATTACTTACCTCAACTCCATCCTTGCCACCCTGATTGTTTCCAGTTCTTTTACCTCTGCGAACTTTCCTCTAGCTGGCCAGGTAACTCCTTCCCACTTCTCAGGCACTGCACGTTTTCACATTTTAGGCCTTTTGCCCTCTGGTGCCTGAGCCTGAAGTGTTCTTCCTCTACGACTCTCTTGGTTAACACTCAACCCCTCATTATATTCTCAAATCACCCTTGCCACGAAGTTTATCCTGACCAGCCTACATCTATCTGTCTTCTCTATTGTATCCCACTCCTCATCTTTCTTAACCCATTTTATTGTTTTTTCTGTTGTACTTAACATTCTTTATTATGCTACATAATTTATGTATAGTGTTTATTGTTGGCCTCCTGTCAGCTATAAGATAAACTTCATAAAGGAAGACATCATCTAGAACAGGGCCTGGCATATAACAATGGTCACTAAGTGCTGAATTAATGAGTGAATTAATGAGTGAATTTGCCCAGAATTTCACAGTATTAGTGGAGCTATGACTGAACGCAAGCAGTCTGACTGCTGAGTCTGTCCATTTAAATTCTCTCTCTCTCTCTGCCTCTGCATGTATAAATACACACATACACATACAATGCTTAGATTTAAAATTTTATTTTGTATTTAACCTTCAAAAACAATTTTAATAGAAATGAATCATTACATATTTAGTATAAAAATCTACTAAAATGAAAATAGATATAACATGAAAAATATTTTTAGGATAGAATATGAAAATCTTTTACTGTGGGAAGCTAGTTTTAAAATAACCATTTTGAAGATTAAGTTATTTAATATATAAGTGACTTAAAACATGTTTATAGTTGGTGTTTAAAAGGGAAGTTATCAATATTTATAAAACATGAAGAATTATACTATTGATTATATAGCTTTAGGGATTAAGCTCTATAATTTATATAGAAATTACTAAAGTATTAGTTTCTGTCTTTTTTTCCTCCAGTCTCTACATTTATGTTCAATGTACTGGGGTTTCATCTTAATTTTCATATACTGCTTTCTATGAAAACACAGACTGAAGATAGAGTTTCTTATTAAAAAGGGAAACTGATATACTCAAAATTACAAATTTGAAGTCAATTTAAAATTTCAAATTTTTATTTTTCTAGTTTTCTCATCTGTAAAACAAGGATAATACTGAGAAACTTTACTGTTGCTAACAAGATTAGGCTTTAAGTAATATTCCAAACTCATCTAGTTATGTATATATTTATACAGTTTTTTTTATGTCGGTCATACTTCAATAAAGTAGTCAAAATGCAAACCAAATCAATATTATTTTTAATTTATACTGGTAAAAAATTAGAATCTTTAACAAAACCCATTACAGAAAAGAGTGTGAGGAAAGATATTTTTATACACTTGGAAAAGTACAAACTTTCTGGAAGGTAAACAAATTTCCTTAAAGATGAATTTAACCCTTTGATCTAATAATCAGTCTACTTCTAGGAATTTTCCTTTGGATTTACAAAAGAAAAATGGATCAATGTATACAAAGATGTTGATTACAGTTTTATTGGAATATAGGAACAAACATATTTCTAAGTAAGAGATTTCTTGTATTGGAAAAGAACAGCCTCTGTATTGTATAGATGTGATTAAACTTCTGTTTATAGTTTCTTTTAGAAAAGTAATTGAGATTATGTATACTCTACCATAATATAAAACTCAGATTTCATACACTTGAGAGTGTAGGGAATAAAAATGTGTCTATATTCTTTATCATTGCTTTTACTCAATGTTGAGGAAATTTAAATATTTATTTTAAAGTAGTCATAGACATACTATGGAATAAAAATGAAAATTAACATACATTTTTTAAGAAAAAATGCTGGTAATTTTACACTATGAAAAGCTATTTTAATGATTCCTCCCCTGAAACAAATTTCACCCTCTTCTCATTTTTTGAGTAAATCAGAGGTAGGGGGGAATTTTTGAAGAGCTAACTGTAAGAAGCATGTTATGCAATGTCCAACATACAACATGTATTCAATAATTTTTGCTTGCCAAGCCCACCTGAAATGCTTCATAAAATGCTAAAATTAATCGACTCCCTTGATTAGTCTTCTTTTTCTGTTCTCCACAGGCACAGTAGCGGCAGTCCTGTTCCAAAAAATGTTGAGTTACTAAAATTGTCAAAATCCAGAAAAATTGTATTGTTGACCCCTTCTTGGTAGCTCTATTTCTTTCCATTTGATAAATTATTTGTTGTTTGCTGCTTCCTCCCAACTCTGGAAGTTTCTTTTTATCATCTCTCTTTTGCTATTATAGAATAACCTTTGATTTTTTTCCTCTAATTTCTCTTCTGCATGTCAAAGATGGCTTTTCGTTGACATGAATAAACAGTCATAGAGTTTCTGCTTTTCTGGTCAGTAGAGTAATCAACCACAGCACTTTATTTTCAGCTAAAATTATCGTTTCTTTTCCTGGTAGTGCAGAAGGCTAAAATCCCAGCTTCTTTTAACTGAAAATGTTTTCTCTCGTTCCTTTCCCACACCCCTTTCTTTTATTTTATACCTCCCTGTTTCGTTCTTTCCTTTTTTGTCTTCTTTCTTTTTTCTTTCCTTGCTTTCCTTTGTCTGGTATAACTCAATTCTAAATACATGAAGACTGAGATATTGAAAAGTGGGAGGTAGTATTCATTTCTGGATAATTCAGTTATTTGTATAGAAATCAAAGTATATGTATAGAAATCAAATCACACTGATTGAAAAAGAATCACATTGTGCATTCAAAGAAAATTCTCCTTAAAAACCTTTTTTTCACATGAAGAATCATTTTCCTTAAGTAGCTATTTTATAAATATACTTTCTTAAAAAATGTGTTTATTCTTAAAATAAAAAATAAGTGTTTATTTTATTATGATTGATGCCAATTAGTCAATATGGAAGAAAACTATATTTAGCTCTGTAAACCTTTTCTTTTAGTTGCAGTTTATTTAAAAGAATGAAATAAAGTAAAAAAAATCAATGAATGAATCAATAAATTTGGTATATAATATAGGTTCAAAAAAGGGCCACGTTTGAAAGGAATGATTTTGTAAACATTACTGTCAGCAATAGAAAATTATTGACAAATAATTCTTTTAAGCAAAACTAACTAGAAACTAAATAGACCTTGATATGGTTTGGCTGTGTCCCACCTAAATCTAATCTTGAATTGTAGTTCCCATAATCCCCACGTGTTAGGTGTTTCAGGAGGGACCCGGTGAGAGGTATTTGAATCATGGAGATGATTACTCTCCTGCTGGTCTCCTCCTGATAATGAGTGTGTTCTCACGAGATCTGATGACGTTATAAGAGGCTTTTCTTTTTGCTCGGCATCTCTCCTTGCTGCCGCCGTGTAAAGAATGACGTAAAGAATGCTTCCTCTTCTGCCGTGATTCTAAGTTTCCTGAGGCCACCCCAGCTATGCTGAACTGTGAGTCAATTAAACCTCTTTCCTTTATAAATTACCCGGTCTTGGGTATGTCATTATGAGCAGGGTGAAAATGAACTAATATAGATCTGTTCCACTAAAGCAGAGAGGGTTTTCAGTTTTTTAATAAACTAAGACAGCCCCATACTCTTAATGAAAATTTAGAAATTAAAGAAATGCTAACCTAGGGATTGCATGAAAAAAGTAGATGTTTATACACAACTGGAAGTCTGAAAAATTGATTGTATCTCCCTACCAAAATTGCTTTGGGGAAAGTAGTCTGCGGAATTAAGCATAGTTACAGTTAACTTTTTTTTATTTACATGTGTTTCAGTGTAGAGTATAATAAAAATACAAAATGAACAAAGTAAATTATTTGAGATATAAGATATTTTAAAAAAACCTTAAAACCTGAATGAGTACATATTTATGTATTCAATCGATATTTTTTAAATGAAACAATGAATAATGAAATTATCTCTATTAAGAATAAGTTACTCGACAGTATACTAATTTTACAAATTGTGAAGTATTTTAAGAATTGTGTTTATAATAATAAGCTAAATTATGGCTCAAGGTATCTATTAGAAAGATTTCACTATGGATTAAATATATTGATTATACAATATTCAATTCAATGTATAACATTAAATATATGAATTAAAAATATAATAATATTCAATTATAATATTCAATAATTAATTTAATATTCAGTATATTATAGATATGAATGTGAAGTTATGTATTTTAGAGAAGGGGCTACTAAAAATGTCTCTGATTTTGTTATAATTTCACAGAGGTAGTAAGTTGAACTTGAAAGACGAGTAGGAATTGTCAGGAGGGAAACTCATGTTCAAAGGACAGAGAAAGGCAAGCAGTTCAAAATTCCCATGTCTTAGGATGAATGGCAAGAGAGAGGCTAAATTGCACAAGTGGGCAGGAGCTACAGCATTTTTAAAATATTTAAATATTAAAACTGAGATGACATAACTTATAAATGGGTTTCTTTGTTTAGCTAGAGAATCTAAAAAGCTAAAACCAGTGTTGCACGTCTACTAACGGGCAGGTATTGACACAGCCCATAAACACTGTTAAACTATTTCTATTTTTCTAATTTCGAATTCTATTTTAAGTAGAAAAATGTACCAGCAAAATTTAATTATTATGAATAAAAATAAAAAATGTAAGTATAGATACTGTATGTATTGTCCATATAAATGAAGTGTGTATATGATGGTTTATACCTTCTTCTGGTATAATTCAACAAAAAAGTTTTTGTATATCAAAAGTTTTTATATGTCAAAGGTTTTTGTATTTTTTAAAAGTAACTTTAAAAACACTGTTTTTTGTTTAAATTATTTTTCCTATGATAAGTATTATTTGATTAATGATTGTGTTTTTATTAATTCCACTAGCATTTTCTCTTTTGCTGCATGTCAGGCACCATGCCAGAAGGTATGGAATTGCCTCTTCAGTAATAAGATTGATTATACCCACACTTCTGAGAAATCTAATAACGTATTTTATCTTTGGTATTCTATATACTTACTTTAAAAATGCTGCCCATTCCCAAAATTATTTTGTAATTTTTTTGGGAGAAGGAGACTTGCCATAAAAGTAGGTTATAAACTGTGCAACTAAATTAGTTTTCATTACTTTAGATTTATCTCTGACCCACATGCTAACGTTCAGCTTGATCATCAAATTGATTCCTAATGCTTGCCTCCAGATAATTCTGAGATGCTTTAAAAATTAAATTGGCTCTCAAGGGACAGATATTTTTCACCATTATGGATATTTAAATACATGTGCTATAGGCATAGAGTGCAATTTTCAAGGAGAAGTTACCTAAATATTTTGAGTAATAACATCGCCTTAAGAATAAGTAAGTAGCTTCGTTAAAGAAATACTTCCAAAGGAAAAAATACTCATATAAATGGTCATGTATTGCTATATTTATTAAAATTAATCAATCATATTTTTTAAAGTCATAACTATATAACCAGAAATTATTTCAAGTAACATTTCTTTGAAATATTTTATGTGAATTTACAAAAATATAGTTACATAGGAGTAAGTTCTAGTGTTCAATCACATAGAACGACGAGTATAGTTAAGAGTAATTTACTGTACGTTTCAAAATAGCTAGAAGAAAAATTTGGAATGATCTCAATACAAAGAAATGATAAATGTTTGAAGTGATGTATATCACAATCACCCTGATTTGATCACTACACAATGTATGCATGTAGCAAAATATCACATGTACTCCAGAAATATGTACAATTATGTAATAAACATTTTTTTAAAAAGAAATACATTTTTATGAGGTTTTACTATAAAGTTATATCTTTCAATATGTTAACAATTGTACTTGGTTTTCATAAGATGTAATATTATTTTTAATTGATAAAATCTTAAGCATAAGCCTTAGCAAACCTGTTCAGTCTAGATTTTGAAGTCCCCTCATATTACCGTCGGCATATTACTGAATGACATTCAACCAATCTATTTGGTCTTTCTGGTACCATGATAGTAGTTTCTTGATATTAGTGAAAATTATTTTTATTACATTATGTTTGATAAGTTGGTTGGTATTATGTCAATTTCTTCACATGTCTACAATGATAGAATTAAAGTTCTGATGTAATCTGAAAAATTAAACAGCTCTTACAGTTTTATCATAAGGTTAATTTGATTTTATAGCAAAGATCACTTCCACTGATAAAAGCCAAAAGGCACAATCTTTCTATTACTGGTTGACTTATGATAATGACAATTACTCTCTTGTTAAATACATATTAAATTCCAGATTTCACTTACTTCTGTTCTTAGTCAAAGAAATATACATGTTTGCAATTCTCTCCAAGTAAGCATACCAGAGTGTATCCTGAAGAAACCACAGATATATCTAATCAAAGGTAGAGTATGATAATAAACAAAATCATCAGGAAACTTTATCACAGCATATAAAGAAAATCTCATATGTTACAGTGATATTTGCTAAAGTATGACTCCTATATGGAATATACAATGAGAAGACCTATTTTATTTTTAAGTATATTTTAATACACGAAAGGGAGGTGGCAGTATATGTCCACACAGAGTATACCATTCTATAGAAAAGAACAAAATTGAAGGTGAAATTTGGACTAAAATTAAATAGAGCATGTAAATGTAACTATAAAAAGAGACACCATAAGGTTAAAATATTAAATAATAGTATGGTAGTGAACTTTCAATTATCTAAAATGAGAAATTTCATCTTGCATAAAACTGTTTTGATAAAATTTCCATTCTGCTAAAAATTTTACTGGAAAATAAATAGACATAGCATCCAAGGGAATTGCTGTATCGGACTTGATTTTTATCATCAAGAAATAAGTGATTTGTGATAGATGGATATCATATAGAATGTGAAACTATGATTTCAGAGTTCATAGAAATTAAGGGAAAGAATCCTGGATAAATCTGTCCTGATCCTTAAGTCAGTAACTTTCACACAGTGCCATTACTCTGGTCACTTGGAGTGTATGATGAAAGATCAGTCCTCAGGCCCCTCTTCAAGTAGGCTGAATTCACAATCTCTGCAAATGGGGAATCTGTATTTCTAGGGCTCCCACAGATCATTCTGCTGAGGGATCTGGTTTCTCAGACAATTTTGCGGCAACTGGTAAAGTTTGTCTCCCAGAATTTAATGGTTTACCTTTAATCATGTGTGCTCCAGCTCTGTGGAGCTTTTGAGAGTAGCTCTGTTCCTTTGGATGAAGAAAGTGTTGCATTAAAAGGGAAACTGCAGATCAGCCTTTCGGATTTCTAAAGGTAGCACTCATAACCAAAAAGCAATAGCTTTCCCAAATTCTGCAAGTCTTGGTCTTTAGTTTGTTTTGTTTTTAATGAGAGTGACAGACAGCTGAGAAGATAATTAATTTCTCCTTACCGACTTCAGGATCAGGCAAGTATTGCCTAGCACAGCAAGCTATTTTTTATTTTTCAGTCCAGTTCTTTTATGCTTTTAGCTGGAAGAAATCCTTCCCACCTTCTGGCAATTGGCTGACTGTCAGTCATAGTTTTCTGCATTGGTAATTTCAAAGTCGTCAGACTTTTACCTGTCTTTTAGTGGAAGCTGGAAGAGGATGCATCAGGGACTACCAGCCTGATCCTATTTTAAACCTAACTTCTGCAGCATTGATACTTTGTGACAGATACAATTGTTTCATTTTGCATTGTCTTCTGTCTTGAAATGACCTGCTAGCCAATGAGAAATTGGAAAAAAAAAAAAAAAAAAAAAAACAAAAAAAAAACCACAGAACTGTTGACTATTCTATTTGGTTGCACTAATTTTGGTCTCTTTAACAAATGCAAAATAAGTTCATGGTGACTGCACTGATTGTTCCAGTTTAGGTCAACAAATACAGTTGTCCTTGATAGTCACCATCTAATAAGCCTACGTTTTGCATTGTTGACTTTAAATTTATAGAATGTCTTCATTTACATTATTTCATTTGAAGACTTAATTATTTCCTTTAGTTTCTTCATTGTAAGACAAGTCTTATAATATCTGGGTCCAGAAAAGTTAAATAGCTTGTCCAACTTCAAACAGTAAGAACTCAATGTATTTTTATTTATTTATTTATTTATTTTTTACTTGTCGGTAGCAGATTCTTCCTTGGTATTGAGAATAATTGAACTGAATACTTATCGTATGGATTCTGCATATTTTTATCACAATATGGTATCTCTGTTACTGAGTTTTTAAAAAAAGATAGAAATCAGCCACATTTTATGAATGTAAAAGTTTACAAAGTATATAGAAAGAAGTTTCTTTAAATCTGGGAAAATTCTGTCAAGACTTTTCAAGGTATAAGAATGTCACTGCAAAAAGAATATATCTTGTATCTACCTGCTGATATTTGATGGGAGAAAAAAGACAACTGTTAGCATATGTATAGATTGCAAACTTAAAGGTAAGCCAGTTTGAATACAGAATTGTAGTATTTTGAATATGAATTATTATTTATTTGTCAAAGTATTATTTATGTAGAGCCATATGTATCTTGCTCCTGTTCTGTAAAAGAGAGAGCTTCATAAATTCTGTTCTGGTAAAAAGGATGATACGAATTAAATAGTCCCTGGGCTAGTTCCATTGTTTAAAACACATATTAAACAGTGGTCAACACTGATGAGTTTCATAAATGGAAAAACATAATTTCTTCTTGTGCATCCTGGCCAGCCAATTACAAATGAAACTGGATTTGGGAGATCTACATTCAATATACCACTTTGCCATTAACTAATTTTTAAAAATCCTAGCCTTGCTGTCTTATTTGTAAAGTAGAGGTTAGCAGTTAAAGGAAATTACTTCTTAGTTTAACAATCTATGCCTATGAACCATCATTAGCCCATGGCGTGAGCAAAGTTGATCTGTTGCTAAATTCAAATGATAGGGATCTTTTTCAGTTTATAGGGCATAGGAGGGGAAAGAGAAAAGGAAGCCAAAATTTGGCGTAGGGTTTCTATCATAATTTTTTTTTTCTTAATCTTTTATCCCCAGATACCTCTTATCTTCTAGTGAATTCTGCCAGGTAAGAAAATTAGTGAGCAAATAGTAAATTAATATTAATTTGACTGTAAAAACAGCATCTAAGAGGAGGCTACAAGTTTTATGATAGCAACAAGTAAAATGGTAGACAAATTAGAAGTTTCCCAGAAAGAATCAGAGGGAAAACCAGGTATGAAGAGCACTGTCGAATTAGAGAAAGCATTAAAGAGGCCTGACTTTAATTGGATAAGACTCTAGGACAATTTATAGACCAGGGCATTGTTGAAAACAATAGAGCAAAGAGTTAACAATTAGTGGCAGCTAAAATCTAAATACAATTTCAGTAAAGTCAGACTTTCTAGAAACTTAATAAGGAATTCAGGGAAAAGAATCAAAGAAAACTACTGTCATCCCTGGAGTTGGGGGGTCAAGGGAACTGTGTACATCTTGTGCCTTCTGAAGAACGACATTAAATGCTGACCAATGCCAGGGATCCTTAATAAATTAGTACAGTCAAGTTACTAAACAGATAAGCAAGCAAATGGATAAAAATAACAACATGGCCCAGGGTGAGAGGGATCAGTAGCCAGAGTTGTTACAGGACATTATCAGAAATGTCCAATTTTTAACCAAAACTTATGAGACATTCAAAGAAATATGAAAGTAAGAACCTTCCACAGGAATAAAATCAGGCAAAAGAGCTAGTCTACAAGGGTACACAGGTATCAGATTAACAAAGACTTCAAAACAGTTATTATAATAGTTATGTACAAAGAACTAAAGCAGCAGTTTCCAACCTTTTTGGCATCAGGGACTGGTTTTGTAGAAGACAATTTTTCCATGGATGGGGTGGTAGGGGGATGGTTTTGGTATAAAACTATTACACATCAGATCATCAGGCATTAGATTTTCATAAGGAACATGAAACCTAGATCCCTTGCATGCACAGTTCACCATAAGGTTTGCACTCCTGTGAGAATCTAATGCCACAGCTGATCTGAAAAGAGGCAGAGCTCAGGCAGTAATGCTGGCTCACCCACTACTCACCTCCTACTGTGTGGCCTGGTTCCTAACATGCCACTGACCAATACTGGTCCTCACCCAGGACCACTGGAATAAAGGAAACTGTGAAAGAAGACATGATAATATTATTGTTTACATTTCCTTCTTACCTTCCAAACTCAAGGTAGCTTCCCTGGGGGCAGAGTCTACTTCCCTGCACCACCAACCTTAGCTGAGCTCAACAGAGACCCAATTGCCCTGCATATTCATGAGCAATAAACAAGAACATATAAAACATTGAGAATTCAGGGTTATTTATCCCATGCCATTATTGCAAAACAACCTGATAATAATGGACTGAATGTTGATGTTCACACAAAATACATTTTTTAAAGCCCTAACTCCTAATGTGATTGTATTTCTAAGTGGGGTTTTAGGGAGGTAATTAAGTTTAGAGATGGTAATAGGGGGTGGGGTCCTCATGAGGAGATTAGTGTTTTTATAGGCAGAGACATGAGAGTTTTTGCTCTTTCTCTCAGCCAAGCAAGTGTACTGCAAGAAGAAGGCCATCTGCAAGGTAGGAAGAGTAATTGCCAGGAACCCAATCAGCTGCCATATTGATCTTGGTCTTTCCAGCCTCCAGAATTATGAGAAAGAAATTAAGCCACCCAGTCTATAGTATTTTGTTGTAGTAATCTAAACAGACCAAGACATTGACTAATACAATGAATAAAGTATTTGAGGGGTATGCATAGCTTTGAATACATTTTAAGAATGGTAAATAATAATCTTGACTTTAAACTGCAAACAGGATAGTTCTTAAGATGTACTTTTGCATTAAAAGTAAGAAATTACATTTACAGCAAAATGTCAAATATATTTCTGACATATAGTTAAGGATATATTATATTAGTGTTGATGGGGATAGAGGTAGGAAATTGAAACTGTCCTTGCAAAGATTATGACATTGAGATAACCTAGCATGGCCGACTCCACCTTGCTTCTAGCTGCATAGGCTGTCTGTCTTTGCTCATTCCTGGGTATAGGGTAATCATTGGCAAAATTTAGTGTATAGTTTAACTTTGAAGCAAGGATGTTAATGTTTTCTTCCTAAAATTTATCTCCTCCTTGTTCAGGGGCTGAAATCATCTTTGTAAGACAAATATAAGGCTGCAAGATTATGATTATGGGAGAGAGCTCAATTCTGCTAAAATGTAGTTTCTATAATCCCTTACTGCTCAGGAGTCATGTGGTCAGAGGTCAAAAGATCTGTGACTTCCCCAATTGCTCCTATAGATAATATCACTATTGTAGAACCTAGAATTAGTCTTTTGACATGGTTTTCATAGGTTTGCATTCTGACAAATGACTGACTCCACACAGACTTGTGACTCATGAGTAAACCCATCCTGTGCCCCCCCCACCATAAACCAGAGGTGAACTCAGCACACAGGACAATTTTTCACCCACCTATGACTGCATCTTCAACCAATCAGCAGTACCCATTCCCTATCCTTTGTTCAACAAACTATCCTTGCAAAACCCTAACATCCAAGCCTTCTGGGAGACTAATAATTCTGTCTAACCATGTGTCTAGCCTAGCATTAATAGACTTTTTCTTTACAGCAATACCATGATCTCAGTGAATTGGTTTTATCTGTGCAGCAGGCAGGAAGACTTGCATTCCAACTTAAATGTGTAACAAATATAGCAAAATATTAATTATACTAATCTAGGTCTTGGGAATATTAATATTTGTAACATTAGTTTTTATAATTCTATATGTTTATTAAAGTCTTTAATAAAAGTTACCTTTTTATCATTCCTAAATTGTGTCAGCATTTGAACTTCTCTTTGATATTGTATCTTTATATATTTCCTGCTTAAGTTTTTAAGTTCATAATATTTGGTTTCATTATTTTATATTTTAGCTCTTAGTATTTTATGTTTCATCTGAGGGTGCCTAACAACTTGGCATCTAGAGGTATCCCTTTCAGGAAATGTTCTCAAAATAAATTGGTTCCAACTGAGTTTAGTGCATAGTTCTTATTTTCCTCTGGTATATAACAAATTAATAGTAATTTTTAGATTCCAAAAAAACAATTTTGTGAATATAAATATAGTAGGTTTTATTTAAATATTGTATTCATTCTCCTGTTCTATGCTGTTATTTTTCTTGAGGCTGTATGGATACACCTAAAAATCTTCTAATCCAGTTAATGTGAAATATTTCTTCCAAATCTTAAAATAGTGAAATCTGGAAGTTAACTCTTCTGCATTCAGAATCTGGAGTGCTTGTTGCACAGAGAATATTGAACACAATTTCATTGAATGAGTAATTAATTATAATAGCTAATAATGACAAAAAGAACAAGAGTAAGGCCAGGTATCTGTCTCACACCTGTAATCTCAGCACTTCAGGAGACTGAGGTGGGAGGCTTACTTGGGCCCAGGAATTTGAAACCAGCTTGGGAAAAATAGTGACACCCTATCTCTACAAAAAATTTCAAAAAAANAAAAAAAAAAAAAAAAAAGGTTAAGTGTGGTAGTGTGTAGTGTGGACCCGTAGTCCCAGCTACTTGGCAGGGGGAAGCTGAGGTTGAAGGATCATTTGAGCCTGGGAGATGAAAGATGCAATGAGATGTAATCATGCCATTGTACTCCAACCTGGGAATAGAGTGAGACACTATTTCACACACACAAAAAAGGGAAAACAAGAGTAGTAAAGTAATTTACAATCTAGAAAAGTTTTACTAATGATTTGATTCTCACAATTACATTGTGAGGTGTTTACATTGCCATTTTGTAAAGGACGAACTGCATGTCTAAGTAACTTGTTTGAGGTTAATAGATTAGTACTATTATTTCTTCTTCTTCCTCTTTTTTTTTTTTTTTTTTTTTTGGACAGAATCTCACTCTTGTCGTCCAGGCTGGAGTGGAATGACACATTCTTGGCTCACTGCAACTTCTGTCTCCCATGTTCAAGTGATTCTCCTAGGTCATCCCGAGTAGCTGGGAATACAGATGCACACCACCCTGACCAGCTAATTTTTGTATTTTTAGTAGAGATGGGGTTTCACCATGTTCATGGCCAGGACCTTGAACTAGTGACCTCAGGTGATCCACCTGCCTCAGCCCCCCAAAGTGCTGGGATTACAGGCATGAGCCACTGTGCCTGACTCTTTTTTCTGATACTGAGAGACTTATAGGTAATTTAAATATTTTTCAATTTTAACAAGGAAATTATCAAAGTTATGAATCACATAATTATATTTGAGAAAATATTACATAGCCATTTCCAACTTTATCTTATGGCCCTTTGCTTATCCCCAGAGATCATGTTCTGCTCTTCTTTAGATTGTTAGAGGAGAAAAGCAACAAAGGATAAGTTGATTAATATGATTGTAATAAACCCTAAATTGGACAGAGAGAAATTGTATTCAAATAAAGAGAATAAAAAAAAAATAATTGAACTTTTTAAAAAGAAAATTGCTTTTTTAATTTCTTAGAAATAAGGCTAAGCCAGTTGAGTTTCTTATTTTGCAATGAATATAAGAATTATACCATAAAATTAGTTTTTTTGACATATATGGAAGAAATATTAATATATGAATTTTAATTATTAATATTCTTAATTGCATTTACTATTTTAACAATTGAGTATACCTAAAATTTTTAATGATAACATATTTTGATGTTACAGACACACCAAATATTACAAATATATATACAATAAAATAAACTCATTATGGTTGAAGTTAAGGCAACTTCTTTCTCTAAAAAAAAGAGAGCTCTCACTACATTGTTTTACTTCAGAGTTTTTCAGTCTGTGTGCTGACTATCTCCAAAATAGAATTTAGAATCTCTCTGAACTGGATGAAAAAACATAAATCTTTATCTTCACCAAACTCTAATTAAAATTTAGCTTTTCTTCAATCACAAATTTTGACAAAAACTTACAGTGGTATTAGCAGTATCAATCAGATATTTTCATATCTTATTAGTTATCACAGTTAGTCCTGAAATATTGCTGCTTTAAAATTATGGTGGTTATTTGACCTACCACAAGCTATTAATTTTTAATGCATTAATCAAGAAGTACATATATTATTTTATTAGATAGCAATTGAAGTATTTTATAACTATTTTAATATAATTACTTTTATAATTTTATATATTTGATTCAATACATGTAAATGATCATCCTGAGAAGACATAGGTCATAAGCTCTATCAGACTGTCCAAAGTGTTTGTGACACACAAATGTTAAGGATTCCTGCTAAATTAGTTAGACCCCTGCTGTGAATTGTTTAGTGTCCTAGGACAGTAAAGTTTTTTCTTCAGTGTTTATCCTGTTCTTGCCAGATCTCCTTATTTTGAGTAGACAAAGGACCTAATTTCCAAATTTATTGTCTATATATGTGGCTTCCAATATGGAATGCAAATACCCCAGCCATTCTGCAACATATGTCAGTATGCAGTGTGAGAATTAAATGTAATTATTTTTGTCTTATTTTGATGTTACATCATACTTTTTGGAAATGTACAATGTATATGTGCTATATTAGAAGAGTATTGCCCTAACAATTAAATATATGGGTAAATATGGATTAAGAAACATGTTCCAGTTTTTATTGATATATATGTGTACTCATAAATGTTTCTAGATCACTGGTACAGAGAAATATTAGATACAGCATTTCTCTATCATTAGCAATTATTTTGTTTCAGTATTCTGAGTTTTAAAAGTTTTATTTCTTCAGTATCTATCCAGCCAGGCAACCAACCAATTAGGCATTCATCTGTCCATTTACCCATCGAGATATTTATTCAATATTTGTTCAGCATCTGCTTTGTGCCAAACATTGTGACATATATTGACTTTAATAGTCTTAATATAAAACTTGCTAACAGCAGGGACCCTGGCATAGTGCATAGAAATAAAGGATTCTTTCATGCAAATTCATTCATGTTCCTAGAATTAAGACAAATCCACTGAATATATTCCTTTTTGGAAGGTGAGGGGTGTCTTTGTTTCTAGTTGTCTCAGAGTTAAGGATCCTCCACTAACATTTTATTTATTAGATTTAGACAAATGTGTGTATTTGTAGTTTATTTGCTAATGTTAATAAAACAACACTATCACTGACAGGATTGACCTCAGAAAGCTTAGTTTTAGGTCCACCTGCAGAAGATTCTAACAGGGGACAAAAATCAGTTGCCCTTTAGGCAGGCAACTTTAGAAGTCAGGAAGTTGTCCAGTAATTTGGAATAGCCACTACCTAATTGAACAAGCTTTGGTGAAAGTTGTGCATTCTTATTATGAACTCAATAACTAAGACTTTATTGATTAAAATTTATAGTAAATAATCTTAAAAAATAATTTATTACATTTTTAATTTTTCTTATTTTACTTTAAGTTCTGGGATACATATGCAGAATGTGCAGATTGATTATATAGGTATACATGTTCCACGGTGGTTTGCTGCACCTGTCAACTGGTCATCTAGATTTTAATCCCTGCATGCTCTCCCTCCCATTGCTTCCCACCCCGCTGAGAGGCCCTGGTATGTGATGTTCCCCTCCCTGTGTCCATGTGTTCTCATTGTTTAATTCCTCCTTATGAGTGAGACTGTGCAGTGTTTGGTTTTCTGTTTCTGTTTGAGTTTATTGAGAATGATGGTTCCCAGCTTCAAACATGTGCCTGCAAATGACATGACTCATTATTTTTTAAGGTTGCATAGTATTCCATGATGTATATGTGCAACATTTTTTTTTACCCAGTCTACCATTGATGGGCATTTGAGTTGGTTCCAAGTCTTTGCTATTGTAAATAATGCTGCAATAAACCTACATGTGCGTGTGTCTTTATAGTAGAATTATTTACTTTCCTTTGGGATATATACCCAGTAATGGGGTTACTGGGTCAAATGGTATTTCTGGCTCTAAATCCTTCAGGAATCACCATACTGTCTTCCAGAATGGTTGAACTAATTTACACTCTCACCAACAGTGTAAAAGCATTCTTATTTCTGTACTGTCTCACCACCATCTGTTGTTTCCTGACTTTTTAATAATCGCCATTCTAACTAGCATGAGATGGTATTTCAATGTGGTTTTGATTTGCATTTGTCTAATGACCAGTGATGATCAGCTTTTTTTCATATGTTTGTTGGCCACATACATATTTTCTTTTGAGAAATGTCTGTTCATATACTTTGCCTACTTTTTGATGGGGTTGTTTTCTTCTTCTACATTTGTTTAAGTTCCTTGTAGATTCTGGATATTAGCCCTTTGTCAGATGGGTAGATTGTAAAAATTTTCTCTCATTCTGTAGGTTGCCTGTTCACTCTGATGATAGTTTCTTTTCCTGTGCAGTGGCTCTTTAGTTTAATTAATCTCATTTGTCAATTTTGGCTTTTGTAGCAATTGCTTTAGTCCTGAAGTATTTGCCCATGCCTTTATACTGAATGGTGTTGCCTAGGTTTTCTTCTAGGGATTTTATGGCTTGTTGTTTTACATTTAAGCCTTTAATCCATCTTGAGTTAGTTTTTGTATAAGGTGTAAGAAAGGGGTCCAGTTTCTGTTTTCTGCATATGTATAAGGTGTAAGTAAGGCGTCCAGTTTCTGTTTCCTGCACATCACAGCACCATTTATTAAATGGAAAATCATTTCCCCATTGCTTGTTTTTATCAGGTTTGTCAAAGATCAGATGGTTGTAGATGTGTGGTTTATTTCTAAGGCCTCTGTTCTGTTCCGTTGGTCTATATGTATGTTTTAATACCAGTATCATGCTATTTTGGTTACTCTATCCTTGAATTATAGTTTGAAGTCAGGTAGCATGATGTCTTCAGCTTTGCTCCTTTTGCTTAGGATTGTCTTGGTAATATCGGCTCCTTTTTGGTTTCTTATGAAATTTAAAGTAGTTTTTTCTAATTCTGTGAAGAAAGTCAATGGTAGCTTGATAGGAGTAGCATTGAAATCTATACATTACTTTGGTCACTATGGCCATTTTCATGGTATTGATTATTCTTATCCATGAGTATGGAATGTTGTCCTTTCTTATTTCCTTGAGCAGTGGTTTGTAGTTCTCCTTGAAGAGGTCCTTCACGTCCATTGTAAGTTGTATTCCTAGGTATCTTATTCTCTTGTAGCAATTGTGAATGAGCAATTCATTCATGATTTGGCTCTCTGCTTGTCTATTGCTGCTGTATAGGAATACTTATAATTTCTGTGCATTGATTTTGTATCCTGAGACTTTTCTGAAGTTGCTTATCAGTTTAAGAAGGCTTTTTTATTTTCTGAGACAATGGAGTTTTCTAAATATACAATCATGCCACCTGCACACAGAGACAATTTAAGTTCCTCTCTTCCTATTTGAATACCCTTTATTACCTTCTCTTGCCTGATTGCGCTGGCCAGAACTTCCAAAATTATGTTGAATAGGAGTGGTGAAAGAGGGCATCCTTCCAGTTTTTGCCCATTCAGTATGATTTTGTCTATGGCTTTGTCATAAATAGCACTTATCATTTGGAGGTACATTCCATCAATACCTACTTTATTTAGAGCTTTTAACATGAAGGAATGTTTAATTTTATCAAAGGCCTTTTCTGAATCTATTGAGATAATCATGTGGTTTTTGTCTTTGGTTCTGTCTATGTGATGGAATATGTTTATTGATCCGTGTATGTTGAACCAGCCTTTCATCCCAGGGATGAAGTCGACTTGATTATGGTGGATAAGCTTTTTGATGTGCTGCTGCATTCAGTTTACCAGTATTTTATTAAGGATTTTCACATCAATGTTCACTAAGGATATTGGCCTGAAATTTTTTGTTGTTGTCTCTCTTCCAGGTTTTGATATCAGGATTATGCTGGCCTCATAAAATGAGTAAGAGAGGAGTCCCTCTTTTTCTATTGTTTGCAATAGTTTTAGGAAAAATAGTACCAGCTCCTCTTTGTACCTCTGGTAGAATTCAGCTGTGAATCTATCTGGTCCTGGAATTTTTCTGGTTGGTAGGCTATTAATTACTGTCTCAATTTGTTATTGGTCTATTCAGGGATTTGACTTATTCCTGGTTTAGCATTGGGAGGGTGTATTTGTCCAGGAATTTATCCATTTCTTCTAGATTTTCTAGTTTATTTGTGTAGAGATGTTTATAATATTCTCCGATATTAGTTCGTATTTCTATGGTATCAGTGGTGATATCCCCTTTAGCAGTTTTTATTGTATTTCTTTGATTCTTCTCTCCTTTCTCTCAAAAGAGAGTGTGTTTCCTATAGATTGATTATAGATTGTTTGGGTACACAAGAAGAGGGAGGGTTCAGCTATGCCTTTCCAGGTCATAATCTCAAATATATGGACTGGATAAATTGTTCTAGCTTGAGAGAGGAGAAATGGGTGAAGGAGAAGGTCCAAGAGTGCTATGCTAGTATTGCCTTAACATAAAGAAACATCTGGTGTAATAGTTTCACTCTTGCTCTGTTAAGACTTGACTTTAAGACAATACAGTATCCATATGCAGTACTGGTAATTTAATTTGAGTTCATTTGTATTTCAATTTAGAAGAATTAGGGTTTGTTTGTTTGTTTTTTTTTTTTTTTTTTTTTTTTTTTTTTTTTTTTTTTTTTTGTCTTTTTTTTTTTTTTGGAAAGGTAGCAGAGGAAGGTTGAATAAAGTCTCTTCTCTCAGTATTTTTTTTTGTAGCCAACAAAAGTATTCTAAAATTATTTAATTGACCCTGAACCAATTTTGAACACTTGAAGAGAGAGCTTAGTGCATATTTGTTTTTATCATGGTTTTGTTCTTTGTCTCACATAAAAGAATATTTCAAGTCTAGGCTGATCTCAAATTTTTCACCTTCACCCCATGTGTGATAGTTCATTTTCTTACTGCTATGAAGAAATATCTGACTGGGTAGTTTATAAGAAAAAGAGTTTAATGGACTCACATTTCCACATGGCTGGGCAGACCTCACAATCATGGTGGAAGTTGAAGGAAAAGCAAAGTTATGTCTTACATGGCAGCATGTGCAGGGAACTGCCCTTTATAAAACCATCAGATCTTATGAGACTTATTCTCTATCACAAGAACAGCATGGAAAAAATCCACCCCTGTAATTCAATTACCTCCCACTTGGTCCCTACCATGACACGTGGTAATTATGGGAGCTACAATTCAAGATGAAATTTGGGCGGGCACACAGCCAACACACATCATTCTGCTAACCTCTAAATTCTGCAAAATGTCAGCTCTTATAGGGGCCTCAAAGAAACAATAGGCTACAGATATCAGAGCTCTTTATACATAAATGGAAAATCACACACACAGACAATCACCACATAGTTAAGAGGATTAAAAAAAATCTTTATTACAGTTTTAGCTGAATTGCAGAGACAGTCATAATATGGCATCAGTCCTGACTGCACATTGCTATTGTCTAACTGAATCAGATACTAAAGATTTACAACACTGATATGGAGCTCACAAAATGCATAGAAAGCCAACTGTTTATACCATTGCTGTTTGGCCACAGAAAAAAATAAGTGTTCCAATTATTTGCATGTTGGTGACATGAATTTTCTGATCCTAAACGTATTTGTGTTATTATCTAAGCACAACCCAAAGAAGAGGGAATAACTGTAGACTAATGCCCATTTCTACATAGACAAGACTTTTTAATCTCATCTGTGTTTTGAAAAAGATGTTCTAGCACACTGCTGGAGATGATATGGAAAGCACTGGGTATCATTATTACCTGGTGCATCTGTCATCTCTGACTCAATTAAAGTAACTAAAACCTAAGTGGAAAATGAGTTATCTCTATAACTTAATGTAAAAATATTAAACCAAAATCATTTTAAACAATTTAATTCCCCTCTTTATGCCTTTTATCTGAATTATCTTTATACAGTTCCCTCCTTCTCCCAAATAATGCAAACTTCATTTTATCAACTATATTTCTTTTATTGTCACATATAGAATACTAATCATATTTTCATGTTAACTAGAACATGGACTTATAGCACACATAATTAAAAGTATAAAAAGAATAAAAATATTTGTCTGTTTATGTGATTTTCTTCAACATATGTGTCTTCAGCATATGAATGTATTATTGAGAACCTCATGTATCTCAGACATTGTTTTGTCTCCTGGTATACACTAGTAAATGAAATCGTCAAAAATCCCTGCCTTCATAAATTTTTCAATTTAGTGGGATGAAATGTATAATATAAAAATTTTATTAAACAAATTATATACCATACTAAAAAATGATGGGCATTTTTGAGAAAAATTAAGTAAATAAGAACAACAGGCAGCCATAAGCCTCACTGAGACGGCAGTGTTTGAGCAAAATCTTCAGAAGGAAATTTGTAAGCCTTATAAATATCTTAGGGAAAAGCATTTAAGGCAGAAGGAGCACTAAATGCAAACGTGGGATCTTGCCTGACAAGCTCAGAGAACAGCAAGTGAACAGTAAAATGAAGTCAGAAAAGATAAAGTGCTGGGAAGCAGCTGATTTTGTAGAGCCTGGTAGGTACACACAAACACATGGCTTTGGATCCCATGTGAAACTGGTTGTAGGAGTAACATTACAGCAGCCACAGAAAAGTAATACATTATCCCCAAGTTATGTTTTTAATGAGTACATTTTCTTCTCCTTCTCTTCTTCCTCCTCCCTTTTCTTATTTTTCCCAATAAATGCAATATATTTATTTATATATGGAACACATAATGTCATAACTCTTCAAATACTCTCACTTAGTACAACATAAGATGATTTATTTTTCCTAGATGCACGAAAAAGGCCAATTTTTATGAAGTTTGCTCAAGTTGTTGTATTGCTTCTAACACACCAAATAAGGTTTTAAAGTTCAAAGGAGTTAAGCCCTTTTAATCTCTCTTTTTCTCTCCTTGTGGAGATATATCTATACACACACACACACACACACACACACACACACACACATAAATTTACTATTTTAAACATTTTTAGATGTACAGTTCAGTTGCACTGAGTACATTTAAATTGTTATACCAATATCCATCTCTAGAAATGAAACAAACATCTTATTATCCCAAACTGAAACTCTATATCCTTTAAACAATAATTCCTTATGCCACCTCCCTAGTCCCTAGAAACCACCATTCCACTTTCTGTCCCTATGAATTTAACTATTCTAGGTACTTCATATAAATGAAGTTATACAGTATTTGTTCTTTTGCATCTGGCTTATCTCACATAGCATGTTTTCAGGGTTCACCCATGTTGTAACATGTATCAGAACCTCTTTTTTTTAAAAAAATTATAGATGAATCTTATAAAAACATGCTTGAATGAAACACTTACTGAGAGCTGGAAATTTGGCTAAAGGCTCATATCTGAAAACAAATGTCATAAGTTAGCCTAAATTCTAAAGAGAACCCCAATGCACAAAAGCTGACATCCCTTCAGGATTTTCTAAGAGGCTGCAGAATTGGCCCCGATATTATTAGCCTCTTACTAACATGACTTTGCATCTCCAGTATATGTATTCAGAGTCCTATATGTTTAATACAGTTTAATACATTGGTCTAGAGGGGAATTGCTGTGGTTTCTCTCTCCCTTCTGTGTGCTTGTATTCCCCATCTCCACACTATGTTGTCAGCAAGTTGAAAAGAAAGTTCCTTGTGAAGATTAATAAAGGCTGTGAGTTGCATAGGATAGCATTATATTCTCATATTGGATATTGATAGCAACTTTTTGTTTTCCCTGTACATGTTTGAGTAGAAAAAGAGGAGAGCAGAAAGGCATCATGGTGAAGGAAAGGTAAAGGATGGAGCAGTTGGCTCTCCTACCATGTGATGAGTCAAAGTTGCATAAACATTTTGGTGGTTCTCATGAAAATACATGGGCATGAAGCATCTTGTAGGATCTGACCCAAGAGGGAAGACCTCCAGGTAAGGAAACCCATAATTGAGGAACTCTGGGCAGATGCACATTGAGCATTGTTACAGCGGTCTAAAAATGTCAACTCAGTCTACATCCTTCTTCATGGGAAATACAGAGAAGGGAGATAGATGACTGCATCCCTGAAAGCACGAGTGTGCTTCATGTTGCATTTGACTATCTAGTCTGCCACACAAAAGATATCAATAACCAGTAAGTGTAAGCAAAATAAAACTAAGTCTAAAATATAAAAAGAGTAAGAAAAATGTTTTCTCTTTCCTCTATCACTGCTCTAGTTGCCTCAACACATTTAAAGGGATCAGCTGTATAGAATGTCTATTGGTCAAGTTTCCACAGATAAGCAGAACTCGTAGGACATATATATTAAGAGATTTATTGAAAATAATGGACTCATGTGATTTTAGAGTTGGTTAGGCAATTCTGAAATTGCCTAATTGGAAGGGATAGTCTGCGACTCTTAGTTACAAGCTGAAGCTGCAAACCACAAGTCAGATGTCTTCTTCTTAATAGATGCCACAGATATTCTTTTAAGATTTTTTAACTGATTTGAATCAGGCCCTTTTACATAATCTAAGAAAATATTCTCCACTTAAGTACTGACTCTCTAAAGTCCATTATATCATTCTATATGCCTTTGTGTACTCAGAGCTTAGCTATCACTTATAAGTGAGAACATGTGTTTTTGGTTTTCCACTCGTGTGCTACTTCACTTAGAATAATGGCCCCCAGTTCCATCCAAGTTGCTGCAAAAGACATTATTTCCTTCATTTTAAGGGCTGAGTAGTATTCCATGGGGGAGGTATATATATATGTATATATATATATATATACACACACACATATTACATTTTCTTTACTCGTTAGTCGATGGGCACTTCGGTTGGCTACACATCTTTGCAATTGTGAATTGTACTTCTATAAACATACATGTGTAAGCTGATTACAGACTTTAATCACATCTAAACAATACCTTCACTGTAATGCATAGATTAGTGTTTGCTTGGTAACTATGACCTAGCCAAGTTGACACATAAAATTGGCCATCACTGGAGGAGTGAAAGAATAGGCTTCTATTCCTTACTCAAAGTCCCTCAGGTTCAAGCCTAGCAAAAGTTGGACATAAAGAAGAGCATAAGATTAAAATTTTAGACTGTATTAAATTGACTTATCATTTGTTTCACCTAAAAGTGTCAAGAAAACTATGGCATCCACCAAACATAGCCTTAAAGGACAGGAGCAGTTATTCATTTATTAAAAAAATTATTGGGCACATTTTATACAATCAGAATGTTGTGGGTGGTTTTGAAGGATTATGGAACAAAAAAAAAAAGTCCCTACAGGCATGGATTTCACATTGTCGTGGAAAAAACAGACAATAAATAAATAATAAATGTAGAAATAAGTAAGTTGCATTCTATGTTCAAAGGTGGAAAGTGATAAGCTCCCCCAAAAAAAAAAAAAAAAAAAAAAAAAAAAAAAAAAAAAAAAAACATTGTTCTAGGTGCAAGGTAAAGAAAACAAGGCATTTGATGGGGGAGACAGTTTTTCACTTAAAAATGGTGGTCAATTTGGGCTTCAATGAAAAGATGAGTTTTAAGTAAAGACTTGAAGAGACTTAGGGAAGAATGTTGCAGCATAGGGGAGCAGCCTATGTAAAAGCCTAGGAAGGAAGCTTGACTGTCATGTTTCAGCAAGAACAAGTAGGTTAAGGAGACAGTAGTGTGAGCTGAGAATAAAGAGATAGCCAGGGGAGGATTGAGATAATGTAATCAATTTAGGCCATTGTAAGAATATATTTCTTTACTTCGATAGCTTTTTGGGGTACAAGTGGTTTTGGTTACATGAATGAATTATATAGCAGTGAATTCAGAGATTTTAGTGCATTTATCACCGAGTCTTGTACATTTTACCTAATGCATAGTTTTTGTATCCCTGACCCCACGCCTACCTTCCCCATACTGACTCTCTAAAATCCGTTATATCATTCTATATGCCTTTGTGTACTCAGAGCTTAGCTATCACTTATAAAAGAGAACATGTGTTTTTTGGCTTTCCACTGCTGTGCTACTTCACTTAGAATAATGGCCTCCAGTTCCATCCAAGTTGCTGCAAAAGACATTATTTCCTTCATTTTAAGGGCTGAGTTGTATTCCATGGGACATATATATATATATATATATATATATATATATATATATTTTCTTTATCTACTTGTTAGTCGATGGGCACTTAGGTTGGTTACACATCTTTGCAATTGTGAATTGTACTTCTATAAACATACATGTGCAAGTATCTTTCTCATATAATGATATATTTCCCTTTGGGGAGATACCCAGTGGTGGGATTGCTGGATCTAATGGTAGACCTACTTTTAGCTCTTTAAGGAAATTCCATGCTGTTTTTTAATAGAGGTTGTACTGATTTACATTCCCACAAACAATGTATAAGTGTTCCATTTTCATCTAATCACTGTCATTCCCAAGTGTTCCATTTTTATCACATCCACACCAAAATCTATTGTTTTTTGACTTTTGTAATAGCCATTCTTGCAGGAGTAAGGTTCTATCTCATTGTGATTTTAATTCACATTTCCTTGATGATTAGTGATGTTGAGCATTTTTTCCCTGTGTTTCTTGACCATTTGTATATCTTCTTTTGAGAAATTTCTATTCCTGTCCTTTGCCCACTTTTTGATGGGATTATTTGGGTGTTTTTCTTTCTTTTTTTTGAGTTTCTTATAGATTTTGGATACTAGTCCTCCATCGGATGCATAGTTAGCAAATATTTTTCTTCCATTCTGTGGGTTGTCTATTTACTCTGTTGATTATTTCATTTGCTATGCAGAACCTTTTTAGTTTAATTAGGTATCATTTATTTATTTTTGTTTTTGTTGCATTTGCTTTTGGGTCTTAGTCATGAGTTCTTTGCCTAGGCAAATGTCTAGAAGAGTTTTTTTCTATCATTGTCTTCTAGAATTTGTATGATTTTAGGATTCATATTTAAGTATTTGATCCATCATGAGTTGATTTTTGTATTTAGTACAAGACAAGGGCCCAGTTTCATTCTTCTACAGGTTGATTGCCAGTTTTCCCAGGACTATTCATTAAATAGGATGTCCATTCCCAACTTAAGGCCATTGTAAGAATATTGACATTTAATTTATTACAGGTTTTTGAACAGAGTATTGGTATTAGCACAGTATAGTGAAGGCTATCACTGGGAAACAACAGGCTTGATTGTTGTATGGACTCCTCACTCTCTTTCCCAATGATTCAGGTTATTATGTAAACTGGTTACACACACATGTTTAGGCAAAGAGCAAGCCAGCATTTATGTAACAATTAAAAATATTTTAGCTTCCAAATATTTTCAATTTAATTCTGTTTGAGAGATGGAACAACAATTATCTAATAGACTTTAACTCCTTAGTCTATACTAGACGTCACTGTTGCGTATAATCACAAGGTAAACCAAGTCATTAAAAGGAGAAAGCTTTCATCTAAAAAGCCATTAGAGTGTTATAGCAATTATAACCCAAACTGGATAGAACCAAATGTACTGCTAAATTAAAGGATCTTGAGAAAAAGTGGTAGACTCTTGGATTCCGTATTTGTATGAAGCCTCTGAGTAGTTTAGTGGCAGAAGGAATCCCCACCATGATTCCCTCTACAGAGTTCCTATTGCATCCCTAAATGTCAGCATAGTGGTGGCAAGGCTGCTGCAGCCCAGCTAACCTTTGACCTCAAGGGTAATCAGCATCAAACCAAGGAGAAGTATCAAAAGATAGAAGCAGGACTCAACCCTTTCAGCCCTTGGCTGTTGCCCTTAAATTCACCTCTGATTCAGATGTCAAGCACTATTTTCACTAAGCCTTCTACTCTGTGACAGACAGAGCTTGGGGACATTTAATAGGTTATTTGCAGAGGGTCGAATTGTGAATCTGTGCCCACACAAGTAAATGGGAAAGGGGCAGAGCATGAGAAATGCTTATGAAGTAGAAGGGTGGATTTCATACAACTGAAAGCGAACATTTTCTAAAATCATTTCTCTCATCGCAGATCAAGAGCCTCCACATTAGACTGGTTTAGAATTTTAAACTAGAGTTTTCAGTATGTGCTTAGGATTTAAGGCCAGCAGCACACCTCTGCACAGGTGTTATTTACCTGCTTCACCAAAACTCCTCTTCCTGACAGATCTAACAAGAACTTTCAGTTGTTCAAAGCTTTTTCAGAGGTCAACTTCTTTCAAAAATACTCTCTTAAAAAAAGACCTTGTTAGATTTTGTATAAGGGAGAAAAGGATCTAGATTAAAATAATTGGAAAATGTAAAGCCAGGCTTCACAATTGAGCCCTTGTCCCTCAGGAGAGCATCGTTAAAACTCAACACACAAAATGTAGTGGCTGATATGTTTATGCTGTTAGTGCCAGCATCTCAGAGAAGGCATGCATCTGAGCTTACATCAGGTTGTCCAATAACTAAGAAAACAAATAGCCTAGGTTTTCAGAGCAAGTAATATTTCTCTTCTCAGATGATATGTCAATTTTTTAAAATGATTTTTTTTGGTTTCAGATTACAAAACAAATGTCAACTTTGAAAATATTATTTTTAAACATTGATTTATCCTTGATCTGAAAAGAAATGAGGAACATGGAAAGGACATGTATATAACATTCCACAGGATGGAGGTTGTAAAAAGATTCCAAATAACTGCAACTTTTTTTTTTCCAATGTGACTTTAAATTACTTTGGGAGAAAAAGAATTGTTAATGTGGTATTTTCTGAGTGTGAACCCATGTACGGTGCCCTATGCTCTCATGTGGGCAGACAGAATTAGATGCTGTTTGTTCTTTTAGCTGTATGGTACTTGGAAATGTCATAAACATTATATAGATACTAAACTTTCCATCCGTTTTCACTACTTTCCCCCCAAAATGAAATGCTAAGTCTGTCACCAGGGGGTAATTATAATAATCACAGTTGCTGATATTGCCAAAGGCAGGAATGGAACTGGATCAAGGAAAATGTGACCCCAAGTACATGACTTTAAACTCCAGTTGTGACAGCTAATGCAATCACTGCCAGAGGAAAATGAGTCCCTTGACTGAACTCACCCTGAGTTGTAATCTGATTTTAAAAAAGTCTGTTGGAGGGAAAAGGCAACACTTGTGGGCATGCTTGGTTGCTGCACATAAAGTTGATGATTGAGAATTAATAATAACTCTTGAGATGCTGTAGACAGTAGGATCTCACATATACTTTAGAATATATTACCTGTTGATATTGTCACTTTTAGAAGGTAGGTTTTATGGGGGGAATAAAAGGCAGATGCAGAATTGAAAAATGAAAACATTAGACCATGATTAAAAATAGCTTTTCATGAAAGATATAAATATTCAATAACCATCACCACACCCTATTTCTTTAACTCAGGATTTCAGGGTTTTACATTTTTGTACATGAGTACAACCTGAGGATTCTCCCAAGTGTCACCCTGTGGCCAGTAGACAAGGCACTGTGGTGCTTAGGGAAAGGAGGAGTCCTCTTGTGATACTCTTCAGGGATGGTGAAATGGACCTTGAATTAAGTAGGGACAAAAATTATATTTAAAACTTGTTCCAGGCTGGGGACCGTGGCTCAGGCCTGTAATCTCAACACTTTGGGAGGCCAAGGCTAGCCTGGTGTGGTGGCACGGGCCTGTAGTCCCAGCTACTTGGGAGGCTGAGGCAGAGGAATCGCTTGAATCCGGGAGGCAGAGGTTGCAGTGAGCCAAGACCTTGCCACTGCATTCCAGCCTGGCCACAGAGCAATACTCTATCTCAAACAACAACAACAACAACTTGTACCAATATACATTTGAAAATAGTTACATTGCTCAATCAAATGTTTAGGTTCAATCATTTTATAGGGACTTTTTTCTTCCTAGGCGTAGTTAGCATTATTGTAGGATTAAGGGGCTGCTTTACTCATGAGCGTACTGATAATTGCTTTAAAATATGAATTTTTACTGGCAAATGAGCAATTTTCCAGGTAGGTCTGACCTCTCCCTCAATTATTACTTTGTTATACAAATTCTGCTATAACATAAAAGAGTTTGTGGAATTTAGAGATAGTGGCTCTGAGTGGTAAATAAATCAGATGAATCTCTAAATAAGGTGGATTTCGCGGTAAAAACTGATCTGATTCAGGCCGGGTGCAGTGGCTCACACATTGTAATCCAAGCACTTTGGGAAACTGAGGTAGGTGGATCACGAGGTCAACATATCGAGACCATCCTGGCCAACATGATGAAACCCTGTCTCTACAAAAATACAAAAATTAGCTGGGCATGGTGGCACGTGCCTGTAATCCCGGCTACTTGGGAAGCTGAGTCAGGAGAATCACTTGAACTCGGGAGGCAGAAGTCACAGTGAGCTGAGATTGCGCCACTGCACTCCAGCCTGGCTACAGAGCAAGACTCTGTCTCAAAAAAAAAAAAAAAAAAAAAAAAAAAAAGAGCTGAGATTGCGCCACTGCACTCCAGCCTGGCTACAGAGCAAGACAAAAAAAAAAAAAAAAAAAAAAAAAAAAAAAAAAAAAAAAAAAAAAAAAAAAAAAAAAAAAGAAAAAGAAAAAAAGCTGATCTAATTCAAAGGTCATTTTTTTTCAAAAATTTATTTGAGCAAAGGGGTTGAATCACTGAGGGGGAAAAATGAACTTCTGGGTTGATTTCTTTGAACATCAATATTCATTTCATTGAATAAAGAATTTTCAGTTCAATATTCCAAATGTTCTCTTTTTAAAAATGTTTATGGGCACATAGTAGGTGTATATATATTTATGAGGTACATGAGATATTTTGATACAGGCATAAAATGTATAATCATTTCTTGATGTTATAAACATTCCAATTATACATTTTTAATTATTTAAAAATGTACAATAAATTACTGTTGACTGTAGACACCCTGTTGTCCTATCATATACTAGATCTTATTTATTCTATCTAAATATGTTTTGTACACATTACCTTTCCCTTAATCCCACACCGCAGTATCCCACTTACTACCCTTTCCACCTCTGGTAACCATCATTCTGCTCTCTATCTCCATGCGTTCAGTTGTTTTAATTTTTAGCTCCGACAAATGAGTGAGAATATTCAAAGTTTGTGTTTCTGTGCTGGGCATATTTCACTTAACCTAACGTCCTCCATTTCCATCCATGTTGTTGCCAATGACAGAATCTCATTCTTTTTATGGCTGAATACTACTCCTTTGCGTTTATGTACCCATTGTATTTCTCCATTCATCCGTTGATGACTAATTGCTTCCAAATCTTGGCTATTGTGAATAGTGCTGAAATAACATGAAATATCTTTCTATTTTTGTGTGCTTTCTTTAATGTCTTTCATAAATATTTTGTAGTTTTTATCATAGAGTTCTTTCATTTCTTTGGTTATTTCCTACATATTTAAATTTATCTGTAGTTATTATAAATGTGACTACTTTCTTGATTCCTTTTTCACATTGTTTGCTGTTGGCATATAAAAATGATAGTGATTTTATATGTTGATTTTGTAGCATACAACTGGCCTTGTAGAATGAGTTTGTAAATATTTCTTCCTCCTCTGTTTTTTGTAATAGTCTGAGTAGGATTGATTTTAGTTCTTTAAATGTTTGGTAGAATTCAGCAATGTAGCCATTGGGTCCCAGGATTTTCATTGATTGGAAAAATGTTATTACAGCTTTGATCTCATCATTTGTTATTGGTCTATTCAGGTGTGGATTTCTTCGCTGTTCAATCTTGATATGTTGTATATGTCTAGGAATTTATCCATTTCTTCTAACTTTTCCAATTTATTGGCATATAGTTGCTCATAGTAGTCTCTACTAATCCTTTGAATTCCTGTGGTATGAGTTGTAATGTCTCCTCTTTTATCTCTGATTTTATGTATGGGTGTCTTCTTTTTTTCTTAGTCTAGTTGAAGGCTTTGTTAATGTTGTTTATCTTTTCTAAAAACAACATTAGTTTGGGCGATCATGTGTATTTTTTAATGTAAATTTTATTTATGCTTTCATCTTTATTATTTGTTTTCTTCTAATTTTGGGTTTGGTTTGCTCTTGCTTTTTTCTATTTCTTTAAGATGTATCATTATGTTGTTTATTTGAAATTTTTCTACTTTTTAATGTAGGCATTTACTCCTATAAAATATTCTCTTAATACTGCTTTTGCCGTATCCCATAGGCTTTTGTATGTTTAGTTTTCCTTTTCATTTGTTTTAAGAAACTTTTAAATTTTCTTCTTAATGTCCATTGATACATTGGTCATTCAGGAGCATATTGTTTAATTTCCAAATGTTTGTACCACTTTCAAAGTTTCTCTTGTTACTGATTTCTAGTTTTATTGCATGTGGCCAGAGAAGATACTTGATATGATTAAATATTTTTGAATGTTGTAAGACTTGTTTTGTTGCCTAACATATGGTCTATCCTTCAGAATAATTCATGTGCTCAGAAGAATAATGTGTATTCTGCAACCATAGGATGAACTGTTTTGTAAATATTTGTTAGATCCATTTGGCCTATAGTTCAGATTAAATCCAATGTTTGTTTGTTGATTTCCTGTCTGGATGTTCTGTCCAGTGCTGAAGGGGAGTGTTGAGGTCTCCAGCTATTTTTGTATTGAGGCCTACCTATCTTTAGCTCTAGTAATATATGCTTTATATATTTGAGTGCTCTGGTGTTGAGTTTATATATGTTTAATTATTGTATACTCTTGCTGAATTGACCCCTTTATCATTGTATAATGACCTTTGTCTCTTTTTATAGTTGTTGTCCTGGAATCTATTTTTTCTGAAGTAAGTGTAGCTACTCCCAAACTTTTGCATGAAACACTGTTTTTCATTTCTTTATTTTCAGTCAGTGTGTGTCTTTATAGGTAAAGATGTTTCTTGTAGGCAAGAGATTATTGGGTCTTCTTTTTTTTCATTCAACTACTCCATGTCTTTTGATTAGAGAATTTAGTTCAGTTACATTCAGTGTTATTATTAATACATAAGGACTTAATCATACCATTTTATTATTCGTTTCCTGGTTGTTTTGTGGTATTTTTCCCTCCCTCCCTTTCTCTTGCTTCCTTCCTCCCTCCCTCCCTTCCTTTCTTCCTTCCTTCTTTCCTCCTTTCTTTCCTTTCTCCCTCCTCTTTCCTCCCTCCCTCTCTCCCCTCCTTCCTTCCTTCCTTCCTTCCTTCCTTCCTTCCTTCCTTCCTTCGTTCTTCCTTCCTTCTTTCCTGTCTCCCATTTAGTAAAGGTAATTTTCTCTGCTTGTACATTTTAATTTATTGTTTTTATTTTTTGTGTATCTGTTGTAGATTTTATTTACTTGATATTACCATGAGGCTTGCAAATAACATCATTTAATTCATTACTTTCAACTGATAACAAGTTAACATTGATTGCAAGAACAAACAAATTAACAAAGAAGAAAGTAATAAAAACTCTACACTTTAAGTTCATCCCCCTCCCCATTGCTACTTATATCTTATTATGCTGTTATATCTTGAATAGTTTTTGAAATTTTTTATAGGTTCATATTTTTGTCTTTCTAATCAAGATATTAGTAATTTACATACTACAATTACAGTGTTATAATATTCTGTTTCTCTATGTACTTACAATTACCAGTGAGTTTTGTATCCTCAGATGATTTCTTATGCTTGTTAATGACCGTTTCTTTCAGATTGAGGAATTCCCTTTAGCATTTCTTATAGGACAGCTCTGGTGTTGATAAAGTCCCTCAGTTTTTGTTTGGGAAAGTCTTTATTTCTCCTTCTTGTTTGAAGGATATTTTCACTGGATATACTATTCTAGAATAAATGTATTTTTCCTTCAGCACATTAAATATGTCGTGCCACTCTGTCCTGTCTTGTAAGGTTTCTACTGAGACATCTGCTTCCAGATACATTAGAACTGCTTTGTATGTTATTTTTTTTCTTTTCTCTTGGTGCTTTTAAGAGCCTTTCCTTATCCTTGACCTTTGTGAATTTGATTATTAATTGTCTTGAGGTAGTCTTATTTGAATTAAGTCTTCCTTAGGTGTTCTATAACCTTCTTTTACTTGAATATATTTTTCTCTAGATTTGGAATGTTCTCTTTTATTATCCCTTTGCATTAGCTTTCTACCCTGATCTTTCTCTCTACCTCCTCTTTTAGGCCAGTAACTCAGATTTACCCTTTTGAGGCTGTTTTCTAGATCTTGCAGGTATGTTTCTTTTTTATTCTTTGTCTCCCACAACTGTGCATTTTCAAATAGCCTGTCTTCAAGTTCACCAGTTTTTCTTCTGCTTGGTCAATTCTGCTGCAGAGAGACTCTGATTCATTCTTCAGTATGCCAGTTTGAATTTTTCAGCTCTAGAATTTCTGTTTGATTTTTAAATATTGTTTTAATTTTAATGTTAAATTCATCAGATACAATTCTGAATTCCTTCTCTGTGGTATCTTGAATATTTTGAGCTTCCTTAGAACAGCTTTTTGAATTATCTGTCTGAAAGGTCACATATGTCCAGGGCGGGTTAGTGGTGCCTTATTTAGTTTGGTGAGGTTATGGTTTCCTAGATGGTCTTGATGTTTGTGGTTTATGTATGGACATTGAAGAGTTAGGTATTTGTTGTAGTCTTTGCAGTCTGGGTTTGTTTGCACCCATCCTTCTTGGATGGAAAGGCTTTTTGAAGAGAAAAGCCTTCCCAAGAATTCAAAGAAAATTGAGTAATGTCATCTAAGTCTTTGGTCACTGCAGCCACATTTGCATTAAGGGGCACCCCAAGTCCATTAACACTGTGACTTTTGCAAACTTGTAGAGATATTACTTTGGTGGTCTTGGATAATATCCAGGATAATTCTCTGTATTACCAGGCAGAGACTCTTGTTCTCTTGCCTTACTTTTTTCCTGACAGAATCTTTCTCTCTATGCTGAGCTACCTGGAGCTGTAAAAGTGGGAGTGGGAATGACACAATTATCCTGGTGGCCACTACCACTGGGCCTGTGTTGGGTTAGACCCAAAGCCATCATAACACTGAGTCTTGCCCTCAGCCCATGGCAACCACTGCCTGGCTACCACCAATATAGACTTAAGGCCCAAAGGATCTTCAGTCAGCAGGCAGCAAACCCAAGCAGGCTTATGTTCTTCCCTTCAGGGTGGTGAATGCCCCTTCATTCCAGGATGGGGTCAGAAATGCTGTGCAGGAGCCAGAGCTTGGAGTCAGGAACCTTAGAAATCTACTTAGTGGATGACTCCATTCTGGCTAAATAGCACCCAAACTATAATGCATAGTTCTTCCCAGTCTTCCTTCTTTTCTCAAGAAGGAGTCTCTCCCCATGGCCATCACTGCCCCAGGCCCCTGGTGAGAATAGCCTGCTTAATGCTGATGTTCACTCAAGGCTCAAGGACTCTTTAGTCAGCTTTTGGTAAGTGCTGTGAGGCCTGGGTCTCTCCTTTCTGGGCAGTGGGCTTCCCTCTGGCTTAGGGAATGTCTATAAATGCCATCCTGGAACCAAAGCCTGGAATCAGGAACCCCGAGGAGCCCGTTTGGTTCTCTGCTCCACTGTGGCTGAGCTGGTACCCAAGTTGAAGGACAGAGTCCTCTGCTTTTCCCTCTTCTTTCCTGAGGCATAAGGAATCTCTTTCCATAGCCACCACAGCTGAGAATGCACTGGGTCATACCTGAAGCCAGCATGGCCCTGAGTATTACTCCAGGCTCGTAGTGAGCACTGCCTGGCTACCATTGATGTTTATTAAAAAATCAAGAGATCTTTAGTCACCGAGTGATGGATCCTTCCCAAACGGAGTCCTTCCCTTCAAGACAGTGTGCTGATTCCTGGTCTACTTTATGTTTAGAAATATTGTCTGGGACCTAGGGCCTGGAATGAGGCCCTTAGTTCTCTGCCTCGTGCCTTATTCTGCTGTGGCTAAGCTGGCATCTAAGTTGCAAGACAAAGTCCTCATTAGTGTTTCTTCTCCTCTCTTTAAGAGGAAGGAATCTGTCTTGGAGCTTGCAACCACACTGTCTGGGGTTGGGGGAGGGGTGACACAGTCATTCCCGGGTGTCTCACAGAATCACATGCATTCTACATCCATTGGCTCTAAGCCAAGAACAGAACCCAGATATGCCCAGGATTTTCAGTCCTTATGTCCTAGATGGCCTTTCAAGTTCATTTAGAACCCCAGGGCACTTCAGCCTGTAATGTTAGAACCAGCCAGAACTCAAGTTCTGACTGCTGGGATGGAAGATTCCCCTCAGGCTAGAGCTGGTCTAAATGCTCCCTTCATGAGTGCCAGCTGAATTCTGCCAAGTGTCGCTTTCTGCTGTGGCAGGCAGCACTGGGTTTCAATGCAAAGCCCTGCAATCACTGTGCTTTCCCTTCCTGAAGTCCACAGATTCCCTCTGTACAACGTGGATTCTGCCGGAAGATAAGGGAGGGATGGTGTTGATAATTCAAAACTTTATTTCCTATCCTCTTCAGTGCATCTTTTCTTGTTATGATGTTAAAATCAGGTACTGTAATTACTCACCGATTTTTGGTTCTTATGAAGGTGGTTTCTTATGTGGATATTTGTTCATTTTGGTGTTCTTATGGTGATGATCGCTAGAGGCTTCTGTCTGGCCATCTTACTCCACTTCCTCTAATTTACTTTTTATTTTGATTAAATAGTTTTTCTAGTACTTTCTAATATGTAACATTTTACCTTTAGCGTGTAGGTCCATGAGTTATAGATTTATAATAAAATTAGACTGTTTCAATTTTATTTTTACCCATGAAGTTAGAGGTGAACATGTTTTCCTCCATGTCGTGTTTACACTTTCATCTGTGGTCACCTGTATGTTATTTTTAAGTTTCACATTTATACTTGTGTTAGACTGTTCTTGCACTGCTATAAAGAAATACCAGAGACTGAGTAATTTATAAAGAAAAGGAGTTTAATTGGCTCATGTTTCTGCAGGCTGTACAGAAAGCATGCCAGCAGCATCTTCTCAGGGAAGCCTCAGGGAGCACACATGTCACATGGCAAAAGCCAAAGAAGGAGCTGGGTGGAGAAGCCACACACTTTTAAATGACCAGTTCTCATGAGAACTCAATATCTTGAGGACAGCACCAAGGGATTGTTGCTAAGCTGTTTATGAAAAATCCACCCCCATGATTCAATCACCTCCCACTAGGCCTCACCTTCAACATTGAGCATTATATTTTAAGATGAGATTTTGGTGGGTACAAAGATCCTAACTATACAAATACATTTTTTTGCTAAGACATAAATGATGTTTTTCTGGTAGAGATTTAAAAACTTTCAGAGTCAGGAAACAGTAGTGATGAGAGAATAAAACTAGCTGAATATCTGCTCTAAGTAGCATTAACAGAGGATCATCTGATAAATTTTTGAGTAGAGTTTCTGAAAAACCAGAGGAAAGCTAAGTCACTGATTAATATCTGTAATAAGCATATGGTACTGAGGCAAAAGGAGACAGATGTAAAATGTTGTTGAGTCATGGTGATGGCCGAGTACTGTAATCAGTATCTTAAACTCCTGTTCCTGTTGTCCCTAGGGATGTGTGACTGAATATTTGTATCAGATGACTGTATTTGATTCAGGTGACTGAATATTTGTATCCCCCCAGTGCTAAAACCCAAACCCAAACGTGGAGGTAGAGGTGGGTCCTTAGGTTTAAATGAGGTCTTGAGAGTGTGATCCCTATGATGCTGTGAATGTCCTCATAAGGCAGTAAGATGGAATCTTTTATCTCCCCACCATGCAAGGTCACAGTCAGAAGGTGGCTTTCGCCAGCCAGGAAGACAGCCCTCACTAGGATCTAAATCAGCTGGCACTTTGATCTTGAACTTCTCAACCTGCAGAACTATAAGAAATATATTTCTTTTGTTTTAGCCACTCAATCTATGGTATTTCTGTTATGGCAGCCCAAGCTGACTAAGAAACCTTGAAACTAAAATTTATATCCAACTTAAATTATCTATGACTCCTGACCCCCACCCGTTTTATTTTTGCATTTCTATGAGAGTCCTATCTCATTATTAACTTACTTAAATCTGTATAATAATTCTCCTTTTTACTTTTGTTTTCCCAAGTAATCAATTTTTTTTTTTCAAAACAAAACAAATTCTGACTGAAACATGATATTAAGTTCTAATTGAATTAAAGAAAATTATTACAATCTAGGGCCTTGTACTTGTATTAGATGTAAGCTAGAGACTCATTTTGTATAATTATAGTTGAAACTAAGACAAAACAATTTACAAAACCTTTCTTTTAATTTGACAAGATTTCATTGTACCTAATTATTTGAGCTATTGTTTCAAATTTCTAGCAGGTTATATGCAAGTAAAGAAAACTTTAGTGATGCATAGTTTTACCAATTTTTACAATAAAAATATATTCTGGCTTAACTTGATTAAGAAGAAAAGAAGAAAAAGCTCCATTGGCTATAATTTTTACCTTTATACAAGTATTAGAGTTAAAATATGCAGCTTGGTGAACTGCTCACAAGTATTTGGCAGAAAGGTAACAATTTGCTTACCAGAATTAGGTAGAAAGAACAAAAACAGGGACAACACAACCTGGCACATTTCCTGGGATTCCAGAACACGTCAACATGATGAAAATGCCCAAACAGTCATGAAGGTTTATGAAACCATGTTTTCCGGAAATCACTTAACATTTAACTCCATAATTTTAAAAATAAAATTTCTAGAAAAAATTTAGAGCAAACTACACTAATGATAAAAATGCGCAAATGATGAAAATACCAGCCTATGCATATAATAGCAAAGGAAGACCTTTGCTATTATGGTACTGGAAAATTTGCAAGTACCTACATGATTGTAATTGTAAGAAGAAAGTGGCAATGATTTTCTTCTTTGAAACTTTAAAACTCTTCCATGTGAGACAGCGTTTGATAAATCAGGGTTATTCGAGCTCTCCTTATCAAGTCCTGCCAGGTTTATGTTGCCTCTTATCTTCAGTGAACTGCAGTGGCCCTCCCCAGCCCACCTGTAGGTTCTTCTTGTAATAGGTAGCACTGTGGATCATCTCATCTCTCCATTACCAGACAGCTCCCAAACTAGCATCCATGTCGATTCCTATCAAGAGCCTCCCGCAGCTCTTAGCACAGTTTCCAGCCCACAGTGGTGGAGTAGCACACACTGTTAGGTGAATGTAATTTTCTGCTAGGTAACATTTTTACCTACTCTGGCTGCAAAAATCTTGACTACATTAATCAGATAGTGTACAGTCAGCCCAGATAATCTATGGAGGCTGTTTTATGTCACTAGATTTAAGGTAATTTGTCACATAGTCTGAGCAAGAGGAACAGAAGATAAAAGGGTTGGGAAGGAAAATAATTAAATTCCCTATTATTGGGATGCTTAATTGAAATAGTGTAATATATGTGTATTTTACTGGAAATTTTCACTATGTCAGGGACAGATATTATTGTAAGTCTACTTTCTCTGAATAAAAATTGAAATGTTTTCCTTGCTGAGAGCGATACAAAGATTTTTAAAGCTAATTACATAATTATGTATATTAACATTAGCTGCATGACCTCACAGTGATTAGGATGTCAATGGACTATTCACTGCAGTACCATTGATTAAAATAAAGAAATGGGATAGGCTATTACTAAAAAGACTAATGTATGAATTATTTGGCTATTTGAATAATTATTCAAATAGCTATATACATATACATAATTGAATATATGTATATTCAGTTTTCTTACTTGCTTATGGTTGTAAATGACTCAAGTTACTTGGCAAAATGTGAACTCATTACAATGAGAGTGTTCAAGGTATTTGGAGAAAATTCAGGTTCCATAAAATATATGAAAATTCTTAAGCTTAGTACTGATGCTGAATGACATAAAAACCCTAGAACTTATGCGTTCTCCCCAGAGCACCTTTATATATAACAAGATTCATCTTGACACATCAGGAACTGGTCAAATCAAATGTGCTAAACAAAAATAGTTACAAGAAATACAATGTATAACACAGTTCATATTGTAGTGAGGATCTGTCCCATTATTTCATATGAAGAGGATCTTTGTCCTATGTAAAAAATACTGTGATTGCCTTTCCTTTTAATCCCACCCTTTATTAAATTGATTGCAAAATACTCATTCTTTTCGTACAGAGGTTTACAAATCTCGTATACAATGGTATGAAAAAATGGATCATGTTTATTTAATAGTTTAACTTAATAAAGTAAAATATGTTTGAAAGGCCTTTCATCAAAAGGCATAGCTGTTTATATTGTTATTTATAAATAAAATATAACATATATTAAAACTCCATTAACATATGTTAATGGTTGTGAAATTATATTGAAATAAAGTAGTATGATAGTTCAAATTGTGAAAATAATGGCACTGTAAAATTACAAGTTAATATACTTTGTTACTATTTAAACTTTATGTCGGAGAGTAAATTTTTTCTTGAAAATAAAATTAAGTCCTTTTTTAGCTCTTCCCATTGTTTCTTAAAGCTGAAATTTCCTCTTTATAGTTTTTAACACACTTTTGAGGTATTTGTCCTGCTATAGTAATGTAAATTTTAATACTAATATTTTGAAACTTTGAGAATATGATATGCTAAACCATATATCGTTCTTGATGTTAATTTAGTGTTCCAATATAGTTGCATCAAGTTAAGTCATATGTATCTTAGAATTCTGCTGAAGTCACTATTCTTCTGCATAGTACAGTCACTGGCACAGATATATACACACATGCAAACAAATTACAGCAACCTAAACCACATCCCTATCCAGTGACCTTCCCCAGATTATAGTGAATTCTCAAAAGCTTATAATTTCATGGCACATTTGGCTTCCAAGTTTCTGATGCTGCTGAAAATCTCTTGTGTCTCACCACCGGAGACTATTCCTGTCTCTTTTCTCTGATGTAACTTGAACCTGAGCCCTCTTTTCTTGTGTATCCAGAAGCAAAATAAAAGCTTTCAAAAGACATTTATATTTTGTAATGATCTTAGGCTATGATTTCAGATTAATGAAAGGATCTACTTTACAGCAATGCCGGCATTTTACAATTAAAAGCAGACATGTCCATATTTAAATATTTGTTTAAACCAACAGCAGGAATTATGAGATACTTTTATACACAGGCATAGGTATAGGCACAAAAAATGTATTTTATGCAGTGTAATTCATTTTTTTTTTAAACTTAAGCCCTAACTGCAGAAGCCATCCATGCATTCACTAATAGCCTTATACAGCCAGAAGAAGCTTCCAACATTTTTCTTTTCAAGAATGTCTTAGAGCAGATAAGTTTACCTAGCAGAACATGAACAACAGAAAGATGCGCCATTTCCTATACAGAAAACATTGCTGTGGAGCAGGTGCAGTTAGTAAGTGTCTGTTTATGTATTTATTTAGCAATAATAAATGAGTTACTCCTTGTACAGTCACAAAGAGAGGTACTAGGAATTCAAAGATGAACAAAACATCAGTTCTGTATCTGAGGAGTTCAGGGATTCTTATGAGAAACAAACAGTAAAGGAGTCATTACAATTACCAGGGAGTGTGAGCGAGATAGACTTAACAATACACAGCAGGAAGGGAAACACAGAATGGATAGGGATGTTGGGCAGAATGCACAGACACAGGCTGTAGTGACATGAGGACAGAGTGGGGTGATGGTATGTTCAGGTTGACTTCCCTGACAATAAGTACATTCAGATGATACATAAAGAATGAGCTAGAATCATTAAGGTGAAGGACGGGTATTTAGAAGGTTTTAGGCATAGAAAGCAATATTAAATTCATTGAGGAGGAAATATTTGAGTATAAGATAAAAAGGAAGGAGAAAGGGAATGACAGATAGTTAAAGAATGAGCATAAAAAAACTGTTTATTGTGAGCAGCAATTTAATTTTATAGTACAAGAAATAAAAATTTAATAATTTTGAAGCAAGGGAATGATTTGGTGACTTTTTTCCCAATAAAATGTTTACCTTTATTAGAACTTAATGAATTTTAAGAAAAAACTATATGGCTTGATAGGTAGATAGATACACAGATACATAGATAGATGATAGATAGATAGATCTACGTATAGATCCCTCTTTATATGTATTCAACTATGCCTGAAAACATATTTTAAAAATATTGGTTCGAGATTTCCATTTTTTTCCTATAAATGTAGCTTTTTATGGCCGAATGTGACTACTCCTTATATATGAATACAGTGATTTCATTTAGAGTCCACTCTGAAATAACTCAAACCTCTGAAAAAAGCAGGTGTCCTTTCTGAGATTTCCTTTAACTCATACTAGAATGAATTATTAAATGAAAAGCAACCGGGAACTATGAAAACTCAAAACTTCAAACATATCTACAAAGTGAACATTTGCATAAGAGGCAGTAAAAAACACCTAAGCTGTGGTTTTCTCCCCAACACATTCTAGGGGCTTTCAATTTTTTTCTCATTGCACAGAAATATTTAATTCACCCAATTTATTATTGCCAGCACTCTGACATGAATTCTTTTAACCATTATATCTGGGACAAATAACCTAGAAATTTTTAATGTAATTTTTCTTTTTCTTTTTCTTTTTTTAGGTAGCTTTCAAATTAGCAATGGTAGAACCAATGCTGTTATACGTAAATAACTTGGGGACAGCCTCCATTCAAGCAATTATATATTTGTGTAGAAACTAAACTTGGTATCTCTCAAAACTGTCTGCTGCAGCAACCAGAGATTTCAGCACAGATTGACTAAACAATACCTAAAAAGTCACAGGTGCCAAGAAGTAAGTCTATCCCAATAAAATGGGTTAGTTTCATTTCAGAGAACTTTTCGCTAGCACCTGTAATGCCTCTTGATGCTTAGCCTCTTTTTCTAGATAGCACCTGTTAAAAAGATGTGCCAAAGTATAAATATTTGAGCAGACAGCAGTGTCTTTCATAGCCAAAAACTCAAGTTGTATTGCAACAGCTGGCAGTAGGATTAGTGGTCTGAAAGTCATTTGAAGTTTTGAAATCTGTTTTTATGAGGGGAATGGGCAAAGGCAGTATAGTAAACTGACTAAATGCTGTCTCCTAAGGCTACATTTCATGCCTGGATTGAATGGGATGAATTTATGGCCATTCCTTTGGTACTAAGCAGGTGGGATTTTGGGATAAGGATTTTTTATTCCATCCTTATACTTGGCTGTATTTCATTCCACATTTTAATCTAGATTTTATTCTTCTAAAAACACACATATTTTCCACAGTTTATATTTCCTACTCATTCTTAGATAAAAGCAAAAAATGCATTTGGAAAATATTTTCCTAATAAATCTATTTGTCTACTGTAGTTATTTGCTTTTGTGAGGGTTTTCTGACAAATTAGTGAGGTTAACAGCCCTTAACAATAAATACAACAAATTATAGATTTTCTGAAGCTTGAACAGATTTTTAAATCAGCCTGTATAGTAATGTTAACATTATTCCAGGATGGCATCCATTGTAACAGTGTGTGGATGAATGAGGGTGACCAGAAAGGTCACAAAGTAATTAAGGCTTGGGAACCACCTCTGTCACGTTAATCAGGATAACTCCACTTATATGTGTTTGTTTCTCTAATTTGATTTTCTAAATGCTGTCTTGTAGAGTGTTTTTTTAAAGATGAGATCTATTATGAAAATGATTTCAGTTGTCTATTATTTAATGTGAAAGATGTGGAATATGAGATTATCTGATATGAATTTTAGTAATATTAATTTCAAATCTTTGTATTTGGTATATTTTTCTTTCCATTATTTAAGGAATCTATTTTATCTGGGGTTTTATTATAGTCAATGACCTATCTTCACTTTAATATCCTCTTTGCAGCTTCAGACTCATAATTTTTACTTTGAGATATCTCAAAGGAAGAAAGAAGCTATCTCTAAACCATCTTCCATATTATTTTGTGGTAGTGCCTGTCAAATACTGTATAGAAGTATCTGTGAAGTATTTTGGACCAGCTTAAGCCATACACTCATCAATTGCTGGATCAGGCATGTTAGCACTAAAGAGTATCCATGAACCAGCTGAAATTCACCCAGTGTTGTTATTACTCTGCAAGCTGATACAGAGCTTGTACCAAGAGAAACATCACCTACATCACTTAGAACACTTGTTAGTTCAGCTGAGTTTTTGTTTAAAAGCAGGAATTTCTTGATGTTGATATACATTCTGGAGCAAGCTCCAGGGAAGTGGGAGATTCTGTATTTAGAAGAGGAAAAGCTCTTCAGGGCAGGCAGCACCTCCCAAATAAACCACACATATACCCAATAAACAAAAATTCAAGCAACCCAACATAAAACAAAACATGAGTTTATATCCTAGGTGCTTGAAAATATATTATAATGCAGTTGTCATCCTCTGAGAAGAAGGTATTATCATTTCTTTGTGAAGCCTAAGAGAACCCAGGCTTAAGTTCACAAAGCCAAAGTGCAAGTGATGGGTATGTATATTTGGAACTCCAAAACATATGCTCTTTATATTATAACATGATAAATCGAAGGCACCATCATTTGGCACAGATTTGAAGATGGAAGGGTGGAGAGAGGCAGGGAAGGTTAGAGAAAACTTTCTAGAGAGTTGAGAATTAAGCTAAGTCTTTAGGTATTAACCAGGTTGTCAAGCTGAACCTTGTGACTGGAGAAGAATCCCCTGCTCCCCACACCCCAACCCCAGACAGAGGGAACAGAATGAGGTAGTCATGGAAGCTTCCAGTGTTCACATTGTCAAAGCAAAACTTGACAATTAACCAGGCAAGGAAGACTTCATTCAGGCTAACAAGTGAGTAAAAGTGAAAACTCTATTGAAACAAAAGGCAGAAGCGTTTTTAAGCAGTGGAGTAAAGTTGTGGAAAAGTACTGGAGGATGTTAACGGGGAGGTTCATCAATGGATGTGTCTAGCACATGCAGTTATTCCTGAGGTTGCAGATGTTTTTCTCTGTGCGTACGCCATCCATGCTTGCTTATTGGCCTTACCCAAAGGAAAAAACTTTCTTCTACCCTAGTGACAGAAGTTAGCTTTACCAGCTGGAGCAAGATGCCTTAACCAAAGTTAGGCTCCTATCCTTCCAACACAAAGATTGAGAAGCAGGGGCACTATCTCCTTTTATATTTACATTTGAAAGAGATGGTTCTTGGGTTTATAAGAAAGATATTTCCTGGCCAGTGGCTGGGAGAAGATTTACTTAAATTTCAAACAGGCAGAGAAAGTATTTACAATGACAAACTCTGTAATCTAAATGCTCCAAGAAAAGGGACGTTAGGCAGTGGCTTACTTTGAAGAAACCAGTCTAAAGTTTAGTCAGGCTGGGTTTCTCCTTGACCATCTTGGTGCATTGGTGTCAGTAGGCATATTAAAAACACATACAGTTATAGGCCACACACCCACAGAGTATGATCTTGTATTCACATTTGTCCACACTGAAAGAAACATTGATTGAAGGAATGGCATGAATGGCTTGAGAGTATGTGGCAAGGGGTGTGAAATGAAACTAGAAGTTGGAAGGACCAGGTCATGAAGGGCATTGTCTATTTCACAAGTTTGTTTTTTTATTAGAATACAGGTTTGATTATTTCAGCCAAGGTTCTCTAAAGTGTGCACTGCCTACATTGAATTTACTTGGTAAGCAGATGTCTAGTCTCTATTACACAACCACAGGCTAGAACCTCTGTGGTAGGTCATGGAGATCCAGAGATGACCACTGTTAGCATTATGGTGTATTTTGTTTTCATTTTTTTTCCTCTAGATTCTTTTTGCCTACTTATATTATATAAGGTATATCTATATGTATTAAAAATTAGGCATTTTATTTACAAATGGTTGCAGCATAATTCATAACTCATAATAATCTACTGAATGACTCCTATTCTTAAATATTAATGTGCTTCAGTAAGTAAATTTGTTCAATTTACTGGTATAGATTTTAAGAAGTAGAATTACTGAGTTAATGACTATGAATATTTATAGAACTCTTGATTTCTAAATTGTTAGGTAGATTATATAAATTTATACCCTTATCTTGTTTTTACCAATTTGTTAATTTATGGTATTTATCTTGTTTTGCTTGAAGATATTTAATTTGTTTAAACTGATCAAGTTTCATTATTGTGTTCTCTTAGCCACATTTATTTCAGATTTTTGAACTTTAAGTGCGTATTCTTTGTTTTGCTTCTGGAGTTTTTATCCTTTTTCTTTTTTTGTCCTATTGTAATGATTCCCTACATGATGAGGATGCTAGCATTTTCCTGCCACTAGTATAGTGTATGTTTATCCCCAATTTGCTGTTTATTTTTTAACTTTGTTGCAATTGCGTAACTTTCATGTACTGGTGTTTTTATTATTGTTTGGTTGATTTTATCAATATTTGCTCCATATTTTCTGCTTTGGGGGATATTACATCATTTATTTCTCATGGCCTCATGTTCCTTGTCTCTGTCTTTGTTGGAGCATCCTTTGCTGGGGGCTGAGGGTAGGTCAGAGTTGGGATGGAGTGACTTATTGCAATAAATGCATTTAATCGTCACTATCAATGTGGCAATGTGCTCTCACTAGTTCCATCTGCTTGCTAGTATGTTGTTTTACAGGAATCAAAGTCATATTAGAAAAAAAAAATAGAATAAACTCTCCTCTTGAATGGGCTGCATATTTTGACCATCTGAAAAGCAGTATCCATGTAATAGAGGGACAGCTGCCCATTTTTTTCTTTGGCACAGACCCTAGAACTCTGGCCAGGGGCAAAATATTGAAAAAGGGAAAGACCTCTGTTAGAAGCTCTGTATTTCTCTTCTGTGTGACAAGAAAGGTGACATAACTAATATTATAATTTCAGTTTCGTGGATGTTGCAATAATGGAAATTACCCTTAGCTCTGACAATTGCCTGGGTGTCTATCAGTCTTATATTTGTTATGTTTCATGTCTCTTTGAGGTCTTTATATATATTAATGTAAATATAAATGAGGATGATTTATAGATCATTTGTCACATATGGTTTTAAATGGAAAGTTGTTTCTTTTATCTTTATCTGACCAGCAGATGGGGTGTCTGGAAAACTTTTTTCTCTTTCCTTTTCCTTTGGTGGATGACAGAGTCATGCTGTAAATCTAAAACTGGAGAGCAGATTGCTGAAGAAAGGCCTCCTTTTTTCTTATTCCCAGCAAGCCATCAGCTAGGGGATAGCTCTCAAAGAACAAAAGGGATCCTCTCCTGTGCTATATAGTTTCTAACTCCATAGATAATTAACCTGTGAATGATAGATCACAGTTTTAAAGTATCTTTGAACAAGGATTGCTCAAGAAAATATGTAATTCTCTAAACAATCCTTCCTCTGTATGGAGCCATTGAAGTGAAGAAATGACAATACGAAATATAAGAATAAATAGCCTCCCATCTCCCATGACTATAATGCCCATTGAGGTAGACAGATACTTGCCTAGCTGTCATAGATCCCATGCCTTCAAATAAGGATAAAAAGTTTCAAGGTGGTATAGCGTAATTCTTTCTTAGAGTGATGGAGATTTCCATGTTTTTATCTCCACACATTGTAAACACACATATACAAATAGCAACAATAGATGTAATTTGATGAGTTTTCAATAGAGCAAATGAGTTTTCAATAGAGCAAATAATTACTACACACCTGCACACACAGTTAAAGTAGTTAACCATTTTTTGTATATACAAAATTATTGTATGTTATTTCAAAGCATTTGAAGATTAAGACATTATGCTTAATTGAGTATGGTGTTTAAAGAGAACATCATGGTTATACTGTCAATTTTTATAAAAAGAAGTCACTGTATAATTCATACAGAATACATTAAAAGTAAACATAATGTGTGCTGAAACCACCATGTCCATTATTATGATTATCCCACATCTTTTGAATGTCATGATTTAAATACTAGGAAACTATAATGTAATTTCTATAGCAAAGAGGTTATATTAATTAACGTGTGGCTATCAATATTGTGAACCAATTTTTCTGGATTATTTAATGTATTATTTTTCACACTATGCTCTGTTATCATTTGCATTGGAGTTAAGATGACTTCTAAAACATAATGTCCAGGATGTACCAAAGACTGAAGGTTTTACTTCTCACTAGGTGATTTTCGGGCTTGAAATCCCACTGAAATTGGATTATTTACATCAGAGATTCATATGAATCATAGTTGCTTTAAGGTCTCTTTTTAATTATTTATTTCAATTTTTGAGTAATTGTGACATTTCCAATCAGTAGACTCTTTAGTCCTATCTACGTAGAGCTGTGTGAAACCAATGATTAAATGATAGTTTTAAGATATGCTATTTAGCTTTCTTAGTTGGTCCAGCACTTTTATATTATAGTCTACAATTTAGGTGGAGAAGATATCAGGCTAATTTTTTAGCATATAAGATACCTTGGCTACACTTGTGCTCACTCTGGTTTTATCTATTTATTGTGTTTGGTGCTTAAGAAATTAAATGGCTTAAACAGGAGCATGATGATTTAAACTCTACATATGAAAAGATGTAAGTGTTTTACAGATGTACCTCTTAAAGACTGCTATAATTAAAACCATAATTCTGAGTAAACTGAAATGGAGACAAAATTCAACTTTTAAAACTAAGCTTTTTTGAAGTTACTTACATAGCATTGCAAATTTTTTGGGAGATTAACTTACTTTGTCTCTGCTGATGATGTAATCCATGTAGTTGAGATGAGCTTATTAGTGTATAGTTCAGTCAATTCAAACATGATACTAGTGAGGCTAAGGTGCTGGGTTTACTTGCCATACAGGTAAATGAAACTTTACATGAGAAAGAAGGACTTATTTACAGTTAGAAGTCTATAATCTTAACAATATATTGTTCTGAAAACATGTTTAATATACATATATTAATATTCTTGTGTCCTGAAAATTCAGATGTTTAGCCAATAGAGTGCTGAAAGTATATTTTCATCAAACTTGTAAATTTAAGAATAACTATTTGATATAATATTACTAGTAAGTTTTCCAACAGAATTTGCGGAAACTAAAAAGACAAATATTGAAGGACAAAGAAATGTCATGGGTCAAAATCATTAATAAAGATGAATATTTCTAACTAAAGTATTAACAGACTAAATCTAGTACTACATTAAAACACACACACACACACACACACACACACACACATATTATTTAGGTTTAACTCCATAAATACTTGGATACTTTAACATTAGAACAGCATTCAGTATTCTGTAGAATACTTTGGAATAAATGTAATGTTGAAGGCCCAAGAATTATGTGACAAATACTCTAAAATCTTAATTGCAGATAGATAGACCTGAACAAATGGAAATAAATTCCATTCTTGGATGGGAAGACTGAATGTCAAAGATGTCATTCACCAACCAACCAACAACCCCCACCTCAAAATTATATAAATTCTAGCTAGAATTCTAACACTCCCTTAATTTATCAGTTTTTCTTCTTTTGGAGTTAGGTAGAATAAAATTCATATTGAAATAAAAAAAATAAATTCAAGAAAATATCCAGAAAAACAATGAAAATGATAATAGTGGATAGAGTTCTTAGCATATGATCAGGATATTCTAAAATCAAGGCAATCAGGTTAATAGGTTTTTGGTGTCAGAATAAGAATATAGGTCAATTTGAAAGTGGGTCAAACGGAAAAGACAATCCATAATTAGAAGTAATTATGCTTTTGACATGACTGTTGACTCAATTAATTGCTCTTTTATTTCAAATTAATGAAGAGACACACTATGTTCCCAATTTACTTAGCCATATCTAGGATATAACAGGCAATAGATATCTCAGTGAATCAGCAGCCGTAGCAGGAAGCATCACAGGTTGTCAAGCTCAACTTGTAGGACCTTCCACCCGGGAGGGTATACTTCACAGCAGGAAATGAAGTTGAAGCTTCTTGCATGGACCATTTCAATTCAGGGAAGCTACCAACTCCATGGTTACTTATTGATCTGTTATTCATATTTGTCACATAGCTTCACTGGGACTATTTCCTAGCTTGATTCCCTCTAATTGCTGACATAGCTTATTGATGAGGTATTTTGCTATTAACAATTATAATGATCAAGCACAGTCTGAATATTTGACACTTATCTTAATTCAGCACATGTGAGAGAGAAGTGTTGCAGGAAAGAAAATTCAGTATCATACATCCAGACAACCCTGGGTCTAGGACAGTGTTTCTCAATCTTAGAACTGTTTGCCTATAAGGCTGCAGAATTCTTTGTTAAAAGTTGGGGAAGTCCTGTGCATTGCAGGATGCTTAGCATAATCCGTTGCCTCTATCCACTAGATGCTAATAGTACCACCTAGTTTGTGGCAGCTATAACTGTCTACAGATATTTTCAAATGTCCTTATGGGGAATGGGAAGGAGGGTAGGGTAAATTACCCTTGTTTGAGAACCACTGGTTTAGAATGAGGGATCTATTAACACTTTTTCCTTGTGATTTTGTGTAAAAGTTAATATTTGACAAAGGTAATAGTTTAACTCAGTAAAAAAAAGATGGATTGCTTAATAAGTTATGCTAACACAACTGACATTTGTCAGTTGTGTTAAAGGTAAAAGTGGAGAGGTAAAAGTGAAGTCATTCACCACATAAAATCTTAGCATGTATATGGATCAAATAATTAAATATCAAATATAAAATAATTAAAATTCTATAAGAAATACAAGTAATAATACATAAAATATAGGAGTAGGAGAAACCTTTGTAATCAAGATTGGAAATTCAGATGGCATAAGAGGAAAAGTAGACATATTGACCACATTAAAATATTAACATTTGACATCCTAAAATACGCAATACATAAAGTCTGTAAAAGTAAATCTATGGATAAAATATTAGCTATATGGTTAATAGACAAAAGGTTAATGTATGTGATACACAAAGTGCCCTTAAACATTGACCAAAATGCAATCTAGAGTAAAGGAACAAATATGAATTAACATTTTGTGGCAAATCCAAAAGGCCAACAATGCTGTAAATAGATACCAACTCTAGCATTAATTGGATAAATGCAATTAAGGAAACAGTTACATTTTTCAGATTGCTAAAAATTAAAATAGTAGGGAAAACCCATTATAGCTGTAGCCTTATAGAATCATATCTTTATGACATAAGAATGACATTTTTCTCTAAGATGGCATTAAAAACATAAATTATAATGGTGCAGCTTATTACTTTCATTACCCTAAATTTTAAAAGTCTATAAAATAAAGGTAAATCAAAAAAAGTTATAGATATTTCTAAAAAAAGATATTTACAGAACATATAATAAAATGTTGGTATTCAGAATTCAGTAGTGCACAAACAAATTGATAAGGAATAGTTACAAGATGCAGTAAAAATTCTAGCAAATGATATGTACTCATAATATGTAGAAAAAGAAGCTCTAATGGCCAGTAAGAATGATAGAGGCACTGGATTTTACTAATAATTAAGAGGCAAAATAAGATAATGTAAAATAATATTTTTCTCCTATCAGATTGGAAAACATTAAAAAAAGTCTTAGGATACTAAGTGACAATTATTTGGCAATATGTGAAAAATTATACACATTGCTTATGGAAGTGAGTTTTATGACAATTTAGGCTACTTTGGCAATACACAGTAAAACTGAGAACAAATATCTTTTAGTGTCCTATAATTACACTCTTTTGGTATACATCTTAATGAACCATTTGCACGTGTACACAAAGATATAGGTATAAGAATGGTCATAATAGTATTCCTTATAATAGAAAGATTTAGATATAATGTCATATTAATCTGCAATGAAATGCACAAAATATATTTTCGTTATTTGATGAAATATATGTCTATATACATATTGACATAGATGACACATATAAATCATGTATCAAGAAAGATAAATTTCAAAAATACAACACTGATTAAAAAATAAGTTGTAAAATTATATGGCATCATGTAAATCTTTGATATACACTCATGTAGTATGATCATGAAATATTTTTCAACTTCAAGAAAAGATATTCTTGATGAGCAACACAGAAAAAGGAGTGAAGTATGGTCCTTAAGCTATATTGATTAATTCATTCTTTCTTTCTTTTATTCAATCGTCCAGGCAAGAAAATGCTAATCTGTTTGCTATGGTCTGAATATGGTTTTTCTCTACCAAAACTCATGTTGAGGCTTGGTCTTTAATGTGACAGTGTTGGGAGGTGGTGCCTTTAAGAAGTGATGAAGTTGTTAGGAGGGATTGATGTCTTCATAGTAGAAGTGTGCTCTCTTGGGGAATTGGATTAGTTATTGGGAAAACAGTCTTTTATAAAGCAAGGTTACCTTTAAAACTTGCTCTGTTGGCACACACCAACTTTCTTTTCACTTTTCCATCTTGTTATAACACAGTATGAGGCCCTCACCAGAAGCCAGCCATCTGTGGCCATCTGATCTTGGACTTCCTAACCTCCAGAATTGTGAGCTACTTGAACGTGTTTTCTTTTCACATTACCAGTATTGGATATTTTTCTGTAGCAACAGAAAATGAACTAAGAGAGTAAGTTGGTATCAAGGCGGAGTTGATACTATATTGATGTAGAAGAAGCTTTGAAGTTAGGTAATGGATAGTGCCTGGCAGAGTTTGGAAGACCAGGTTAAAAAACTTGTATGGCAGGGAAGGAAGCATTAAGGATGGTTCTGGTGAGGAGTCAGAAGACAAGAAAACCAGGAAAAGTCTGAAACTTCAGAGAGGTTACTGAAGTGGTCGTGACCAGAATGTTGATAAAAAATGTCGATAGTAAACATCATTCTGATGAGGTCTTATGTGAAAATAAGGAATATTCTATGAGAAACTAAAATAAAGGCCATCCATGTTATAAAGTAGCAAGAAAAAAAAAACGGGAACGTTGTGTTCCTGCCCTAGGGCTTTATAAAAGGTGGCATTTAAGGGTGATAAACTAGAATTTCTGGTGGGAGAAATAGCTAAGCAGGAAATGGCTCAAAATGATGTGTGTTTACTTTTGGTTGCTTACAGTGAGTTATGGGAGCAAAGGGGTGATTTGAAGACATAATTTATAATTAAAAAGAAAGCAGAACATAAAATTTTGGAAAATTCATAGCCTGGCCAGGTAAAGAATGAAAGTGTATTCAGGAGAACAAAACAAGGGTGTGGCCAAGCAACTAGTTACTAAACAGATGAGCATAAACAGAAGGGAGCCAGGTGCTAATCAGCAGGACAATGGGAGAAAAACCCCTAATGCATTTCAGAGATCTCCAAAGCTGCCCCTTCTATCACAGCCCCAGAAGCTTAGGAAAGCAGACTTGTCTCATGTGACAAGCTCAAGCTGCCTTCCACAGGCTCACTGCCCTGGGCTATCTTGGGGCTTTTCTTCCTGCATCTCAGCACAGTGCTCCTAATCAGCTCCAGATGTGGCCCAAATGGCCCCAGTTGGGGCTCAACCCAGTGCTCCAAAAGTTATAGTTGTTAACCTTGACTGTACCATGCCGTGGTTTGAATGGGCCCAGATGCAGTTCATGCCACTTCTCCAGAGGGTACAAGCAGTAAGCCCTGGTAACATCTATGGTTACGTGGTGCTAATTCTTCAGGCATGAAGGATGCAAGAGGAGTGGAGGTATGATGGCCTTCACCTAGATTTCAAACTTCCTGGGAGCCCAGGCAGAAACCTGCCACAGGAATGGAACTACTGCAGATAGTCTGCCCTAGAATTCCTAATGGACCTTCTTTCCTATGAACCCTACACCTGTAGAGCCACTGACAGTGTGCAGTGCTTACCTGGGAAAGCTGCAGATTCCCATGTTCAACTTGAACCCTTGAAAGCTGTCATGTGAGCTAAGGTCAGCAATGCCATGGAGTGGGATTTCCCAAGACACTAAGGGCCCATCCCCTATCCCAGTGTGTCCTGGAGGCAACATATGGAGTAAAATCTTTTTCTATAGTCTTAAGATTGAATGCTTGTCCTCTTTCCTGTTAGGTTTTGGAGTTGCTTTGGGCTGGTTACTCATTTCTTTTTGTCTGTCTCTTTCTTTTGGAAAGGGAATGTTAATCCTATGCCTGCCCCACCATTGTATCTTGAAAATGGATTTGGATCATAATCCCCAAAGGCACAATCCAGAACACTATAATTCCAAATGTCGAAATCATGGAAGATCAAAATCACTGAAGTCTAAAATCTCTAAGATCTAGAATTCCTAATATCTAAAATCTCTAAAATTACAATCACAGGATAGTTGCATCATGTTAGGCAGAACTATTCTCTTGTTACTGTCTTAACGCAAAAGAAAATGGATTTTAATTGTAACCTCAAAACATAATAACAGATTGATAATTGAGATTAAGGCTTTTACAAGTGAATTTTAAGGTATTATCAATAAAGTTTGTTTTTTTCCACTGAGCCCAATGCATTTGGTGGAAAATTCAGACGTGTAAACTGGCTAAGCAATGCAACAATGATGAAAACTTTGGTTTAAATGCATCATTTGACTGCACTGGCATGCCTTCTAGCTGATGACATTCCAGGAGTTTTTAATGAATTAAAACCACATTTGCCTAAAAAGCCAGTAAAGTTAGTGACTGGTTCCAAAATAATTATGTGCATGGCAGGACAAGAAGACACTTATGCAATGGTGTTGCAGTTTCATTATCAGCATTGTTTTTGCCAAATTTGTGATCTGTGTATGAGTACATGAGGAATGAATTTTAGTATACCAAAAACAACACAGAAGCATGGCACAGAAGATTGGAAAATTTAACAGAGGTTGTTCATGTCAGTGATTATTGACGCATAGAAGAATTTTAAAAAGAGCAGCACCACATAGAAAATGAATATGGAACTATTCTCTGAGGAGAACTATATCCAAAAAAAAAAGAACCTATTTTCATTAAAGCCTTCAAAATATGGTTAATGATCATGAAAGTTGGCTAGCTTATTATAGACAATCTCTATGTAATCAGCCATAAACTATAACTGTAACACATTTTTTCATATGTCAATTTTTTTTTCTTTTTTTTCTTTAGTTTTTCTTTTTTAATAACTTTTAGGTTCATGGGTACATGTGCAGGTTTGTTATAGAGGTAAACTTGTGTCATGGCAGTTTGTTGTAAAGATTATTTTGTTACCTAGGTACTAAGCCTCGTATAAACCGTTTTTCTGCTCCTCCCCTGCCTCCTACTCTCCACCCTGAAGTAGGCCCTAGTGTCAATTTTTCTGCTCTTTGTGTCCGTGTGTTTTCATAACTTAGGTCCCACTTGTAAGTGAGAACATGCAATGTTTGGTTTTCTGTTTCTGCATTAGTTTGCTAAGGATAATGGCTTTCACTCCATCCATGTTCCTGCTATGGACAGGATCTCATTCTTTTTTTTAATGGTTGCATTGTATTCCATGGTGTATATGTACCACATTTTAATACTTGGGTTTAAAAAAAATCTTTTAAATTGTCAGTATTTTCTTTTTATTTATTTATTTTAAAATTCACTATGCTATGTATTTCAACTTTGCATCATTCTCAATACTGGAGGTATAATTGTATAAAGACTTGTAGGGAGTTCTAATGCATTTTGTGCATTTTATGCAAATGCGACTCCAGGAAAGTGCATTATTGCAAATTGACTTTGTGTGTAATATTGTGCATATATGTAGAAATGCTGAAACACTTTTAGTAGAAGAAGATAAGTTCTTTTTCTACATTTGCATTTGTGTGATGGTGATGCAATGGTGATCCATCCAAATTTTTGGCCGATCTTGTTAAAAGACTTATGCTGTTTGTCACAGTATTTCAGATGCTGCGGTTATAAAACTGAGTGCACAAAATTACCAATCATCATAATATGTGTTTATACATTTAGCTTTTTGTCCTATTTCTTTGTGAACACAAGTTTTCTGGTTGTAACTGTTATACCTGTGTGACTGTTAGTATACCTGAGTGTTTATGCTTGCAAAAATGTTTGTTATTATTGCCTATTTTATTGCATAAAGTAGCCTATAAATTGTTGTCATGTTTTGTGTATTTCTCAAATAAATTCCCTCTTAAAAAGGTAACTAAATATTTTTCCAATAATGTTTAAAATTATTTTTTCCGTAATTATATTTTCAGGATTTTGATCTTTCAGGATTGTCATTTTAGGATGTTAGACTTTAGAGATTTTCATCTTTTGAGATTTCAATATTTGGAATTATGATGGTTGGAACTGTTTCAGATTATGACTGGCTCCCTTTGGAAATAGCTTGTTTTGATTTTACAGGTTTAAAGATGTACTTTGGATTTTTTTAGTTGATGCCAGAATCAGCTAAGACTTTTGAGATTATAGGGATGGAATGATTGTGTTTCTTACAGTGAGAAGGAAATGAGTTTTGGGAAGCCAAAGGCAGAGTCCTGTGGTTTAAATATGGTCAGTCGCCACCCAAACTCGTGTTGAGGTGTGATTCCCTATGTGGTGGTGTTGAGAGGTGGTGTCTTTTTGAGGCGAGGTTATTAGGAGAAGTTAATGTCTTTCTTATGAAGTGAGTGCTCACTCTCACGGGTCTGGATTAGTTACTGGAAGATTGCTTGTTATAAAATGAGGCTGCCTTTGGTGTTTGCTCTCTTTGAACTCACTTGTTTCTCCTTCTGCTTCTCAGCTATGTTACAATATGGGCCCCCACCAGGCGCCAGCTAGATGTGGCTGCCCAATTGTGGACCTGCAAGTCTTCAGCCTAGTGCGCTAAATAAATCTATTCCCTTTATCAATTACCCAGTATCAACTATTTGTTACAGCAACAGAAAACAGTCTAAGACACTGTTGCATCTAGAAGATTAGTGTATGTTTATGTACCTGGCAAAATTTAAAGGATAATTGGTGCTGCAAGATTGGCTTATTTAAAGCATGTATAACTTTATAAACTAAATATTAAACTTTCTTCACAAATAAAGCACGAAAGATTTCAGAAATTATGCAACTTGCCCGAAGTTGCACAGCTAATAAGTGATAGAGCTTGATTTGAATGCAGAGACTTTGATGCCAGAGAATGGAGATGTGACTTCTGTGTGATACTAGGGGAAGGGAAATGTTGGCAGCAGCTCAGTAACTTGCGCTTCACTCCTCAGAGATGTCAGAGGAACTCTTGACTTTGGCTAGACCTCCTTGTAAATACTGTAATGTCCATTCTTAGCATGGAGATATTCAGGGAACTTGCAATCTAACAATATTTTAAGCAGGACATATCTGGCATAGGTAGGTTACTTATTATAAATAAAACTGGAATTATGATCTTATGAGATACAGTTGGTTGAAGAACAAAAGTTCTTGATGTTTCAACCTGAGTCAATAATGAAGTATAGACACCAAGAGCCTCAAATCAGACCACCTTTCTTTTCTTTAAGTTGTACTACATACATCAATAGATTTCATCTGTTACTCTGAAACCAAAGACATCTTAGGGCACAAAGAACTCTTTTTTGAAGCTGGATCTGGTGTCTTAGACCCCTTTGGGAGCCCAGTGCTTTGAGCTGCATTTGTAGGCACACAGGACTGCTGTTGGCTTGTATCCTCCTCTAATCATTAGCAGATTTTTCTGTTGGTTAAAGTTATGATTTATGTGAGTGTGCAGTGACTATTTTTTTCTTTGTGTTTTTGCATTCAGCTTCTTGGCATTAGACAGAAAGGAAAGCAGGAATTTAATTCAGTTCAGAGAGATTATATGGCTACTTTGCTTCTTATCAATCAAAAACTGTAAGCCTCCAACAACCTGTATCATGGAGATAAAAGCCTATTGAGACAAATGGTCACATTTAAATAGTTAAAATGGTAAAGTTTATGTGATGTATATCTTACCACAATTTTTATGAAAAGCAAATGGTTAGTGGCACAGCTGGTGGTTCTGACTGGCCATGTGTGTATAGCAGGGGAAGAGCACACTCATGTGGCCTCTTTTATTTATTTATTTTTTATTTTTTTATTATACTTTAAGTTCTGGGGTACATGTGCAAATCGTGCAACTTTGTTACTAGGTATACGTGCCATGGTGGTGGTTTGCTGCATCCATCACCCTGTCATCTACATTAGGTATTTCTCCTATTGCTATCCTTTTCCAATCCCCCTACATTCTGCTGTTCCTCCCCTAGTCCCCCACCTCCCAGGCCCCAGTGTGTGATGTTTGCCTCCTTGTGTCCCTGTGTTCTCATCGTTCAATACCCACTTATGAGTGAGAACATGCAGTGTTTGGTTTTCTGTTCTTGTGTCAGTTCGCTGATAATGATGTTTTCCAGTTTCATTCGTGTCCCTGCAAAGGACAAAAACTCATTATTTTTTATGGCTCCATAGTTCCATGGTGTTTATGCACCACATTTTCTTTATCTAGACTATCATTGATGGGCATTTGGGTTGGTTCCAAGTCTTTGTTATTGTGAACAGTGCTGCAATAAACATACATGTGCATTGCCTCTTATTGCATGTATTTCTCCATACTATATGACTCGTGATGGCTCAGCTGGGCTTTCTGTTGAACACTTTCTTCTTTATTGATCTAGAAGCTGAAACAGTAGGAACAGTTAATATTTTAACCATTTACTAGAAGTAAGCTCACATACTCCTGTTTTCTGTTTCTTTATTTTTCTTTTTAGAGACAGGATCTTGCTTCATCTCCCAGGCTGGAATGCAGTTGTGTATTAATAGCTCACTGCAGCCTCGAACTTCTGCACTCAAATAATGTCCAGCCTTAGCCCCCAAGTAGCTAGGACTACAGGAACCAGCCACTAGATTTGACTAATTGAAAAAAAAAAAAAAAAATTGGAGGCAGGACCTTGCTATGTTACTGAGGCTGGTGTTGAACTCCTGGCCTAGAGTGATCCTTCCTCCCCAGCTTTCCTTTACTGTTTATTAGTGATACAAAGATGTATATCAGACTTTTAACTTGCAACATAAAAATGTGAAATCAGTTTTTCATCTTATAATTTATTTTTAGAGTCGTCTCTTGCTTGGCTGAAAGTACCTTAAAAATATTGGAGAGACACACACCCAGATGCTTAAAGTTTTTTTTCTTTGTCCCACGAAGTCTAGGACTAAAAAGCATGAATTTAGTTTTGTATCTTTAAGCTTAATCCAGAAGATTGATTACCAGGTCAGGGTTTTTGTAACTTAGAGCAGAGAACTTTATATTGAACTTAATATGTCCGGCTAGATAGAACAGGTCTTATTTTTTTCTTTATTGAGGATGAACTGATGGTAATATCTTAGACGAGAACTGGGAGTAGGAATGATGGTAAAATGTGGAAACAAGAGCATAAGGACCCTTTAGTGCTAAAAATAAAGGAACAGGCTCAGAAAACAGAGAGCTAGGTTTGAATTAAGAGCTTAACTAATGAGCTAAACCAGATAAATAATATATCTATGAGAACAACATAGCTATAATCTGTCTAATCTCTATAGAGTTTATAATTGGTGGTCCAAATGAGAAAACGTTGATGTTCCACAGGCGAGCACAAAATTAGATTTTAATAAACAGAAGACTACTAGAGGGAAATGGTATGCAGAATGTAATTTAAATGCAATTTTTCAGATGATCTGAAGTTTAGTTCATTTTTACAGTGTAAATTGAAAGGAAAAACTTGATCACATGCTTTTTAAATCATGGCAGTTTTATTACAAAATTCTTGGTGCAGGATAATAGCTTTCTATAGCTTCTACCAGTAGAAGTTTAAGACGATATTGTGTAAAACATTTATCTTTTCTCTTTTTTTTTTTTTTTTTTTTTTTTTTTTTTTTTTTTTTTTTTTTTTTTTTTTTTTTTTTTAAGAGACAAGATCTTGCTCTCTCACCTAGGCTAGGATGCAATGACAGGATCATAGCTCACTGAAGCCTCAACCTCCTGGACTCAAGAGATCCTCCTGCCTTAGCTTCCCAAATAGATAGGACTATGGGTGTGCACCACCATGCCCAGCTAATTTTAATTTTAATTTTTTTAAGAGATGGAGTCTTCCTATGTTGCCCAAGCTGGTCTTGGACTCCTGGTCTCAAGCAGTCTTCCTGCCTCAGCCTCCCAAAGTGCTGGGATTACAGGTGTGAGCCACCACACCAGGCCTTTGAAATAACTGGAAACATTAGGTAGCTTGCCCCTCCTAATTATCAAGCTACTTTTACACCATTATATCAGGTCCAGAAAGTTTTATATTGCAATATCCACATGTACTGCAATGCACTTATTAATTGTGTGTAGCCGTATTACCTGCCTTTGAATAGCTGGGTGACTAAAGATGGATGTGGCCCATATGTATTGTAGTATTTCTCTAACAGGGCTTCTCTCACACAGGAAGCATCTCTATTCTTATATTGTTGAGCATTGTTCCAACACTAAGTCTATTTCAAATCTGTGCTTTGGCAGTAACAATAGTTTCTGTGAATACATTCTTAAAGATATTATGTGATAAAAGCTATGTAAAGCTAAACATGTCAGGAGTTACAACCCTGGAAGATTAGTATGTAATTCAGTTACAAAGTCAATCAACCATAACTCATAAATCCCTAAGAAAACAAGCTTAATTAGTTTGTGTGCATGTCTCATGAAACTACTTGTCAGGGAACTTAATTAATTTTATTAAAAAAACAACAACAAAATAAAGCTTAGATTACAGGCAATAAAAAATCCCTGTGACATTTGGCCACTAATTGTCATTTTGTTGACATGTATGACAGAAAATATTATATTTCAGATTATGTGTTGCTAACCCATGGTTAATACTACAGAATCTCTTTGTCCTTTGTATGTAGCAATCTTGCTTCCTGCTCTGCAAGCTCAGCTCATTGAAAATAAAATTCTTCTTGGGAAATTATTCTTTCAAATAGAGCTGAACAGTTAAGGACATGAACTATCCTTTAACCAAGCCCTCTTAAGGGAATATATAATCTTAGAAGATTTATTTTTTTACTAGCTCAAAGCTAGGTTACAATTCTGTTCTCTGATTCTGTCTGTACTGCTGATTTTGTGCTGTGTCACTGTTGGTCATAATTTATGCTGCAATAGATTTTAATCTTGGTAAAATGAAAATTGTTTAAAGAGAAAAATATATAAATACAACTTTGAATTTTTATGAAAAAGTTCCCTACATACTATTTTCTTTCAAAAAGGTTCAATTGCATGATCACAATTTTAATATCCCCTGTTATTTCAGCAATTTTTATTCTATAATTAAAACTTGATTAAAACATTAATCATTTATTGCTGACTAGCCATTTAAAAAGGGAAGAGAAAGGTGCATTTATTGTATTTTGGAGATGTTAACGAGGTCAGAAATCTAAAAGTTAGGGCAAACTAAGCAGACCTTAAAAATAGAGGTTTTCATAACACAACTTTTGGTCATTTCCTCTTATTGGTGGGAAAAATACTATTTTTGTCTGACGTTCTAAACTCTAAAATTGCATTCTATACTTAAACTCTTATATTTCTCACCAAAATTTGGAAACTTAAGTGTCATAGGTTTAATGAGGAGGCAAAGTAGAAATAACTTCTTTTTCTTTCTTTTTTTTTTTTTTTTTTAAATAGTCTCACTCTATTGCCTAGGCTGGAGTGGAGTGATGCAATCTCGGCCCACTGCAACCTCCGCCCACTGCAACCTCCGCTGTCTGGGTTCAAGCGATTCTCCTAACTCAGCCTCCCGAGCAGCTGGGATTACAGGCGCCTGCCACTGTGCTTGGCTAATTTTTGCATTTTTAGTGGAAACCGGGTTTCATCATCTTTGCCAGGCTGGTCTTGAACCCCTGACCTCGTGATCCACCCTCCTTGGCCTCCCAAAGTTCTGAGATTACAGGTATGAGCCACCATGCCCAGCCATAGAGAAAAAATATCAACAGAGTTAACTGTCAGAGACATATGGGCAAAGATGTAAAGGGAGGGGCGTTTGTAGGAAAGAAAAGTACTGAGATCAGCAAAACATATATGCATAAAATCATCTTTTCTTTAGATAATTTAATAACTACTAATTGGTACATATGAAGTTGCTTCCTTCTGCAAATAAAAATTTTTGAATATTGGAAACTTCAAGTATTTCAGCTTAAGAATTGTGTACCAAATTGCATATGTTTTTATCAAGAGAAAATTAGGTATCATATTGTACGAATTTTCATCGAGACAATTCTTTTTGTCAACCAAATATTTATCTATATGTTAGAAACTAGTTTTTGGCTGAATAGTTAGGAAATCCTTAATCTTTATAATTTTTTTGAACTGAAACAAGAAGTATATTCTCAACATGACAGACAGGGATGACTTATTTGAAATATGTCAGATCATGTTACTCCTCTATTCAAATCCTCTCTGAGCCTGAGCTAGCCATTTACTCGGATTTAAAGCTTATGCCCTTAAAATAGTCTAGGAACCTCTTCATGGACTATCTGTTCTACTTTCTACCTTTCTGATTTCATCTGCTACCACTCTCTTATTTACTTACATTGCTCTACTCACGCTGACCTTCTTGCTACTTCTTGAACATACCAGACCGTCCTGTGTGCTGCACTCAGAAATTTTACACTGGCTCTTCCCTCCACCTAGAATGTTATTTCTTCACATGTATGAATGAATGATATCCTTACTTCCCCGAGAACTCTGCCCATCATGAAGATAAGAATTTCTCTGAACATCTGATACTACATAGCATTATCACAACCCCTGAATTTACTTTATTGCTTGTCACTTAGATTTTTTTGTTCTGTTACACTCACATCCATTTTATGTAATACATACTTGTTTATTTGATGATTGATTGTCTTCATTCACTAGAATGTAATTTCTCTAAGGGCAGGGTCTTTGTTTTGTTTGCTTCTATAGCTTAAGATCCTTGAATGGAGCCCAGCATATAGTTGACACTCTAAATAAACAAATATGTGACTAGGTTAAAGATTATGTTTAAATAAAGTTTATTCTGTGGGAGAGGACTTGGAGATCAAAGTCTTAAGCTTTGTGACAAAAATCGAAGAAACTAAGTTCAAAAGTTTTCCCTTAAAGTCTTTCAATTTTGATGTTGATTTTTAAAATAACTTGCTTCGCAGAGCCACAGAAGGCACTCTCAGTAAAGAGAAGTTTACGTGAATAAATTGATATGAAGAAGGCATGTCTTTAAATCCTCAGCTGTCAGTAATTTGATTGAGATTGTCCGCAACTTTGGTGTCAGAAAACCAACAATGATGGTATCTTATGGTATATTTAAATTAAAAAATTAAGAATTTTGTATTGAAAGAAATTGATTGGCTCCAACGGAAGATCAAGAAGATGAAGGGGATCACTTACAATCCTCTCTAGAGATATTTATTCATTCAACTAATATGTGAATGCCTGCCACATGTGAAGCACAATTTTAAGTGTCATGGAGTTTTGAATAAGCCAAAATTCTTGCTTGACGTTTTTGTTGAAACAGATGAACTAGTTAAAAAAAATAAAGAGAATAATGTTAGATGGTGATATAAGGAAACTAAAAAAGGATGAATGCTAGATTCTGATAGGATGGCTAGGAAAGACCTCACTTTCCTAACCCGAATGTTTGAGTAAACACCAGGAGTTGATCTGGAGGAATGCTTTCCAGGCAGAGAAGAGGGTATACAAAAACATTAGGAGGAAAAAGACTTAAGTGTGCACAAGAAGAAGTGGAAGATGACAGGGTTGGGAGCAAAGGGGACATGAGAGTAATGGAGATGAGATTAAATGAGTAAGCAATATCTGGACTATACAGGGCTTTATCAGTCATGGAAAGAAGGTTTGGTTTATGTCAAGTGCTATTTGAAGATTTTAAGCAGGCAAGTTACATGATTTGTTTCTAAATGGGTTCCTGAGCTACGATGTGGGGATTGTAATCTTTTGGCCAATTTCTTCAAGTACTTCATGAATATGAAAAGATTTTACTGATATTAATATATTTGAATGATTCCATTAGAATGCATGTATGTTCCTAAATACTGGAGGCAATTTTACATTGCAGTTTCATAATTTACTTAATATGGTTTTTTTTTTCATTGTAATTTTAAATTACCTGTTTTTACCCTTGGAAACTCTCTACTGTAGCCTGTCTATCCCTTCTTTGTCTCTGAACTAATTTTTCTATTTAAGAATTGACTGAATCGAAAATTATTATTTCTGTGGTTTAAATATTTGTCCCCCCCCTCCCAAACTCATGTTGAAATTTAACCCCCAATGTGGCAATATTGAAAGGTAAGGCCTTTAAGAGATCATTGGGACAAATGAATTAATCCATTAATGGATTTATTTATTAATGAATTATTGTGGAAGTGAGTACCATTAGTGGACTCTGCCCCCTCACCATGTGATGCCCTGAGTTACCTTGAGAATTTAAAGAGGGTCTCTACTACTAAGAAGGCCCTCACCAGATACAGCTGCTCAGCCTTAGCCTTCTCAGCTACCATAACTGTAAGAAATAAATTTGTTTTCTTTATAAATTACCCAGTTTCAGTTATTCTGTTATAAGCAACAGAAAACATACTAAGACAATCATAATTGAAAAGTCTTAGCTGTGATTACATGAGATTGTTACAAAACCAGAATTTCTCCAGAATCACTATCAATCTCTTATGTCAATGTCAAAATGTATACAACATTTTTTCTCCTTGTTTAACTAATTTATCTGTTGCTTTCTTCATTCCATGTGTATTGATTTCTTACAGCTCCTGTAATAAATGATCACAGATTGGATGTCTTAAAGCAACAGAAATATATTCATTCAATTCTAGAAGCCAGACATCCAAAATTAGTATTAAAGCAACAGAAATGTATTCATTCAATTCTAGAAGGCAGACATCCAAAATTGGTATTACTGGGCCAAAACCAAGATTTCAAAAGGGCCACATTCTCTCCAGAGGTACTAGGGGAGAATCCAACCATTCCTCTTCCAAATGCTGGTAGTTCCAGCATTCCTTGGCTCTAGACTTATCACTCCAATTATCAAGAAGACCATATTCAAGTCTTTCTGGACTGCATCTTCATATCACTTTCTCTTCTATATGTGTTAACTCTCCTAATGTCCTCTGTACAAAGACATGTGTGATTGCATTTAGAGTCCAAAATAATCTCCTCATCTTAACATCCTTCATCGCATCTGCGAAGATCATTATTTGTCACATAAGGTAACATCCACAGGTACCAGATGTTAGAATTTGGATCTTCTGAGAAGCCACTTTTTAATCCACTAGAATGTGTTTAATATAGCAATATATCTCTACTTTTTTGTCTTATATAAGTTGTTGTGTTTATCATTTTGTGTTCATTTAAAATAATATTTTTCTGGAATTTTAATATTTATACATGAAAGAAAAAAATTTGAAAGATGGTTAGACTCCATAGTATGATTTCATTCACATAAAATCAGGGATTGTGAATAATAGTTCATATTGATAAATTTGACTCTCTCTTGAGAAATGAATTCTCTTTGTTGATATTTGATATAGCATTTCAATGGTAACTTGTTTTCTGACATTTGTGCCCCTTTGTCTTTCCAGATGTCACCAGTTGCTAGTATATCCCAACTTCCCTATTCTTGCTTGAAGGTTGATTCCATTATTACTACTAGAGGTCCAGACTAGGGTTACAAAAAATCAACTGCTGCAGAGTTCACTTATTCTGTCTGGTCCTGCCCCACTTCTCCTCTCCACTCCTTACAGGTGTGAATCATTCTTAGTGCTGATCTTACCCACCTGCAGCAGTAGTAGTATTCCATGCATATCCTAGGCTGCAGTTTCTTCTCAAGTAGATATCATCTCCTTTTCATCATTCAGTGATTCCGAAAGTTAACTTTTTGTTTATGAGTCAAGATTATATTTATTTTGTAACGTGTTATTTTTCCTAATTTGCTACAAGAAAAGCAACATTTTCAGAGTCCACCATCTTTTCTGTATGATAGCCTTATGAAGTACCAAGCACACTGTCACATTATAGGACTTTTTTTCTAACATGATTATACAATTTGTAACTTCATAAGGTTATTAACAAGAAAGAAAGAGAAGAAGACTGAAATATTTGGGGGTATCATAAAAGAGTCCACACTGCAGGAAACATTTTGATGGATCTTAAAAAATGAGGAGACAGAGAAAGAAAAGTCTTTACAGGAATAGCTAAGAGTATGTGTCAAGATAAAAAATGTGTTAAAAGGCTGTGCATTCTGTGAAAGGTGAGATATTTAACATCTTTTTTAACACAGACAGAGGTAAAATGAGGGAAGCTGAAGCTGAGGAAATAAAATGAGATAATTTTATAAATTAACTTTTTCAGTAGCTCATCAAACAAGTATGTATCAAATGCCTGTTATAATCCAGGCAGTTATTTTGCACTGGCTGCTGCCTTTGCACATTTATATCAGTGGATCAAGAAGTTTGAAATTTACCATAGGGAAAGAAGGGAACTAAAATATATTTTTAATAATGGAGATGAAGTGATTCAATTTGGTTTCTAGAATCTCGACTCAATGGCAGTCTGAAAAATGTTTTAAAATAAGAAGAAGCTGATGGTGTAAATAGGAAGAGGCAGGTGCAGCCTGCCCAGAGCTGGTAGAGTGTGAGCTGAGATTGTCAGTAGGAATAAAAAGTGAAGATTATTCTTTAAAAATATTTGGTGAGAAATAATTTTATTTCAGTTATTTATAAAAACTTGTTCAAATGTAGGAGTAGATGTGGCTTAATGATTGAACAAATCTCAACTATCCACCTTAGTTATATGAATTAATTGGGACTCCATTTATGTGTACTATATAAAAATATATCTTTTTTAGGAACAATTTTGATATTGTGATATAAATAGTTCTAAAATGGCTCCCAAGAAATCTCATCTCTGTTGTACATGCCCTGCATAATACAGGGCACAGGGAATAGGATGGTTTTAATTTCTGTAATTAGTTTATGTTATTTGGCACAGTTGACTTTATCATAGGGAGTTTATTGAGGTGGATTTGACCTAATCACACGAGCCCTTAAAAATCAGCTTCTGCTGATTGTTCACAGAAGAGGAAGTCTGAGATTCAAAGCATGAGAAGGATTCAATGGACCATTGCTGGTTTAAAGATGGAGAAGGCTATGTGACAAGGTGGTAGGCACCTTGCAAGATGAGAGTTGCTCCTGACTAGCAGTCAGACAGGAACAAATAAATTCGGTCATGCAGCTATAGAGAACTAAATATTTTCATCAACAAAATGAGCTTGAAAGTGGATTTTTCCCTAGTCTTCAAAGACCTCATCCTGACTAATGTCATTATACCAACCTTGTGATGCTCTTAGCAGAAAACCAATTATGCTGTACTAGACTTCTAATTTACAGAGACTGAGTTAATAAATGAGTGTAGTTTTATGCTGCTAATTTTGTGGCATTTTGATGCACACCACTGGAAGACTAATAAAGATACACAACAGTAAAAAAGAATAAAAATGTGTACAACAATAAATTTGAAGATGAATTAGAAAATCCTATGCATTTACAGAAACATAATTTGGAATCTTAATTAAATTGAGTTATTTCCTTTAAAAATCTGTAGTGCAATATCTGGTAAAAAATACAGAAAACAAGACCAATAACTGTAGAAGAAACTGAACATATTATCAAGCTGCTTTTCTTACAGAGAATAGAGAACAGATTTGCTTTTAGATTATATATTAAATCTTCTAAATCTTTTCCATATTTTAAATATTTAACTTCTATATAAAAATGCCATTATTCTTAATCCATTTCTGATGCATAAGTGATAATGATAATACAACCTCTTTCTTAAAAAAAATTACATTATGCATTTAGATTATTAAAGGTATTATACATTCATGCAATTTTATGTGTAGACTAGATGTTTAAACAAAACACTAAAATTGGAAATTAAAATAGACAAAAATGTTAAACTATTTGCAAACATCTTAAGTATAAATTTAGGATATGTATAAGAGAATTCTACATCTTTTTTTAAAATTTTTATTTTAGATTCAGGGGTACATGTGCATATTTGTTATACAGATAAATTGCATGTCACAGGGGTCCAGTGTATAGATTATTTCATCACCCAGGTGATTAGCATAGTTCCCAATAGGTAGTTTTCAATCCACACCCTCCCACCTTCCACCCTCAAGGGCACCCTGATATCTATTTTTGTCTTCTTTTTGTTCATAGGTACTCAATGTTTAGCTTTCATTTTTGAGTACGAATATGCATATATGATTTTCTGCTTCTCTGTTAATTTGCTTAGGTTAATGGCCTTTAGCTCCATCCATATTGCTGCAAAGCACATGATCTTAATCTTTTTTATGACTGCATAGTATTCCATGGTATATATGTACCACATTTGCTTTATCTAGTCTACCATTGATTAGCATTTAGGTTGATTCCTTTGGTCTTTGCTATTGTGAGTAGTGCTGTGATTAACATACATATGCATGTGTCCTTATGGTAAAGTGATTTATGTTCCTTTGAGTATATACCCAATAATGAGATTGCTGGGTTGAATGGTAATTCTGTTTTAAATTCCTTGAGAAATTGTTACACTGCTTTCCACAATGGCTGAACTAATTTACGTTCCAACCAGCATTGTATAAGCGCTCCTTTTCTCAGTAACTTTGCCAGTATCTGTTCTTTTTTGGCTTTTTAATGATAGCCTCTCTAACTAGTTTGAGATAGTATCTTACTATGGTGTTGATCTGAATTTCTTCATGATCAGTGATGTTGAACATTTTTTCATATGCTTGTTGGCTGTGTGTACGTCTTCTTTTGAAAGTGTCTGTTCATGCCCTTTCCCCATGTTTTAATGGGGTTGCTTGTATTTTGCTTGTTAGTTTGTTTACATTCCTTACAGATTCTGAATATCAAATCTTTATCAGATGCATAGTTTGCAAACATTTTTCTCCCATTCTGTAAGTTGTATTTTTACTCTGTTGATAGCTTCTTTTGCTGTGCAGAAACTCTTTAGTTTAATGAGGTCCCTTTTGTCCATTTTTGCCTTTGTTGCAAGTGCATTTGGCATCTTTGGCATATGCACAATTGGAAAATGTGTGAATGAATCAATGAAATCAATGAAAATTGTATACCATAAACATTAACTTATTGACACACACTATTGCACATACTATTATCTCTGATTATAAAGTATGAGAAGACGCTCCTGAAAACTATA
>NW_016107470.1:4409913-4424364 GCF_001604975.1 Cebus imitator | reverse complement strand
ATATATATATATATATATGAAGATTTGGCTCATATGATTAAGGAGTCTGAAAATATATATATAAACACACACATACACACACACACACAAACACACACACACATATATATATATATAAATGAAGATTTGGCTCATATGATTAAGGAGTCTGAAATATATATAAACATACACACACACACACACACACACACACACACACATATATATATATTTGTATCTCTCTATGTATCCTATTGGTTATGTTTCTCTGGAGAACTTTGACTAATACAGACTTAGTGTTGGTAGTGGGGTTCTAGGGGAACAGAATTTTAAGAATGAGTTTTCTGAATTGGTTCCTGGGTTTCTGGAATTGGCTCTCCAATATAATTAAATTTAAAGATGCTAATGATTCTATTTCCAGTAGTAAAGACCACTGATGGTCCGTGGTGTGAAATGTTTATAGAGATAAGCAAAATATTTTCATCTGATACTCCTAATCAACCACTTCCAGGAACCAAGGAGCTAAATGATTATATATACAATATTTTCAAACATAATAAACAAAAAGCAAACCCACATTTCAATAGGAATTGTAATGATTAGTGTCATGATAAAGGACTTAAAAGATACAGTTGGTGATTCCTACCACATCCTCATTCATCTAGCCTGTTTGACCTGTGCAGAAGACAAATAGATCTTGCAGAATGACAGTGGATTATGTCAGCTTAACCAGGTGGTGACTCCAATTGCTGCTGCCCCTGTACTAGATATGAATTCATCACTCAAGCAAATTAATACATCCACTGGTACCTGGTATATGGCTATTGATTTAGAAACTGTTTATTTAGTTCACAGGAATCTTTTCTTTTCACAGGATATTATATTAGTCTGTTACTTTGGTGACATTATGCTGACTGAATCTAGTGAGCTGGAAGTAGCAACTACCGTAGACTTTACAAATATTTTCTAGCATGTCAGAGGCTGGAAAATAAATTCAAAAACAATTCAGAAGAATTTTACCTCAGTGAAATCTCCAGGCATGCAGTGGAATGGGACATGTAGAAATAATCCATCTACGGTACAGAATAAGTTGTTGAATTTGGTCCTTCCTACAACCAAGAAAGAAGCACAATGCCTCATGGGCCTCTTCAGATTTCTGAGGCAACATATTCTTCATTTGGGTGTGTTAACTGTGGTTCACTTAAAAAGCTGCTAGTTTTAAATAGACCCAGAGAGATAAAAGGCTGTGAAATAAGTTGAGCCTGTTCTACAAGTTGCAATGCCATTTGGGTCATGTTATCCAGTATATCCAGTGGTGTTTGAAGTGTCAGTGACAGATAAGAATGACATACAGAGACTTTGGCAGCCCCCTATAGGTGAACTGTAGCACAAGCCTTTGGGATCTTGGAGCAAGGCCCTGTCATTATTCACAGATCACTACTTACCTTTTGAGAAACAGCTGTGGACCGCTACTGAGCCCTGTTAGAAACTAAGCAGTTGGCTATTGGCCATCATGTTACCATGTGACCTGAGCTACTCATGAACTGGAGTTTACCTGACACACCAGTTTTTAAATATGGCTGTGTACAGCAGCACTCCATCAAGTGGAAGTGGTATATATGTGATTGGGACCCAGCAGATCCTGAAGTCACAAGAAAGTTACATAAAGAAGTGGCCCAAATGTCGATGGTCCCCTTGCCTTCTACACTGCCTTCTCTCTCCCAGCCTGTACCTATGGCCTCATGGGAAATTCCCTATGATCAGTTGACAAAGAAAGAGAAGACTCAAGTCTAGTTTGCAGATGGTTTAGCACAATATGCAGACAACACCACAAATTGGACAGCTACAGCTCTACAGTCCCTCTCTGGGATATCCCTGAAGGGAAGTGGTAAAGTGAAACCCTTGCAGTGAGCAGAACTTTGAGCACTGCACCTGGTCGTGCCATTTGTTTGGACGGAGAAATAGCTAGATATGTGATTATGTGCTACTCATGGGCTATACCTAATGGTTTGACTGAATGTTCAGGAACCCGGAAGAAACAGAATTGGAAAAATGGTGCCAAATAAATTTGAAAAAGAGATATGTGGGTAAACCTCTCTGAATGCACAAAAATGCATGCAGATATTTGTTCTATGTGAAGACTCACTAAAGGTAACCTCAGGAGAGGAAGATTTTAATAATTAGTGAATAGGATAACCTATTCTGTGGATAACTAGTTAATTTATTTCTCCAGCTACTCTGTCACCACCTCATGGGTTTATAGACAGAATTGAAAATGTTGGCAGAGATGGAAGTTATACATGGGCTCATCAACATGGGCTTCCACTTAGAAAGGTTGATCTGGCTATGGCCACTGCTCAGTGTCCAATTTGCCAACAGCAGAGACCAGCATTGAGCCCCTGATGTGGCATCATTACCCAGGATAATCAGCCAGCTACCATGGCAGGTTGACCACATTGGACTGCCTCCATCAGGGAGCAGCAGTGTTTTGTCATTGTTGAAACAGACATTTACTCTGGATACATATTTGCCTTCTCTGCATATAATGTTTCCATCAACACCATTTGTGGACTTATAGAATGCCTTATCTACTATAATGGTTTTTCACGATACATTGTTTCTAATAAAAAAAAAAAAATCTCACTTCACAACCAAAGCAGTATGACAAAGTGTCCGTTCTGAGAGATTCCACTGGTCTCAGCATACTCCCCACCATCCTGAAGCAGCTGGCTTGATAAAATGGTGGACTGGCCTTTTGAAAACTCAGTTACGGTGCCAGCTACTTGGCGATCCCTTTCAGGGCTGAGCCAAGGTTCTCCAGAAGACAATCTATACTCTGAGTCAATGTCCTGTATATTGTGTTGTTTCACTGATAGCCAGGATTCACGAATCCACAAAGTAAAAAGTGGAAATAGGAGTAAGGCCACTCACTGTTTATTACCTCTAGTTGGTTATTTCACTAACCCACTATCAAAATTTTTACTACTTGTGCCTGTGACTTTCTGGTCTGCAGCCCTGGAGAATATAGTGCCAGAGAAAGGATGTTTCCACCAGGAAACACAACAATAAACCCATTGAGCTGGAAGTTAAGACTACCACCTGGCCACTTTGGGTTCCTTGGGTCTCTGAATCAACAGTCAAAGATGGTAATTACTGTGTTAACGGGGGTGACTGATCTATAGAAGTAGCCAGATGTAATTTTCAGATAAGATCAAAAGAGAGTGTCTCCATTTTTATTTTGATGGAATTTTCTGAACAACTTTGCTGTCTAGAATTAATGAATTATTCACTGAAGTTTAGATAAATTTCAGAAAAATAAATAAATAAGGAAGATAGTCAGAAAATATATACTTACCAATGTTCAGAAGTGAGTCATTTATTTAATTCCAATAGACTGCTTTTTAGGGGTCATATCGAATGGACAAAGTTAACTGCTTAAAATAACACAATTTTAGCATGATTTAGAGCTGGGTATAATGGCTAATGTTTGTAATCCCAGCAATTTGGGAGGCCGAGGAGGGAGAATTACTTGAGCCCAGGAGTTTGCGACCAGCCTGGGAAACATGGTGAGATCCTGTCTCTACAAAAAAATTTAAAAATTGACTAAGCAAGGTGGTGCATGCATCTTGTCCCATCTAATCAGGAGGTTGAGGGAGGAGGATTGTTTGGACCCTTGAGGTTCAGGCTGCAGTGAGCTATGCTCAGCCCCAGCATTCCAACTTATTCAACAAAGCTGTTTCGGACCCTGAGACAAAAAACAAAAAAGATATTAGAACCATTAGGAATCTTACAACTCAATTCGTTTTACCCACTAAGTCCTCTCATTTTTCAGATATAGGATTGGGACATTATGTGAATAGTGTCAGTCTGAGAGTAGAATCTGTCTCACTGTACCAGAGCTTATAAGTTGAATGTATTTTTTAAATTCTATGAATACATATAGATATTAACATTCCAAGTATATGAAAATCTGCCCTCAAAAAATTATCATTTATTATGTATTAATACTCTCATTGTTTTATCCAGGAGAGTTTAAGAGAAGAATTTAACATGGATGAATGCTTGATAATAAATAGCTGTCCATTGGAGATATCGTTATATTTTGATGTATTTAAAATATTGAATGATTGAAAATATAACTCCACTAACATAATGGAAAACTCTTGTGACTTTTATGACTGATGTGGTGCTGAATTGAGTATGTTTTCTTTGAGATTTGTTAAACTGCTAGTGTTATTGTCTGAATCTTCAGTCTTACTGCTCAAATGCAATAGTTACCTTTATGGCAATTAGACTAAATTACTTCAAATCCCTCCAGACTTGAGAATACTTAAATGGGAAATATTGCTTTTGCATACTGCATGGTGTTAGATAATAAAAGTCACATGGTATTAGATACTACGAGTCACAATTTTTTCCAAATTGTTTTTACAGTGGAACTTTTTCTTGTTCCTTTGTCTTTTTAAATAAATTTATTTATTTATTTATTTTCCCATTTATTTTATTGCATTTTAGGTTTTTGGGTACATATGAAGAACATGCAAGATTGTTGCATAGGTACACACGTGGCAGTGTGATTTGCTGCCCTCCTCCCCATCACCTACATCTGGCTTCTCTCCCCTTGCTATCTCTTCCCAGCTCCCCACCCCCCACCATCCCTTCCCTATTTCCCCCTCAACTGACCCCAGTGTGTAGTGCTCCCCTCCCTGTGTCCATGTATTCCCATTGTTCAACACCCGCCTATGAGTGAGAACATGCAGTGTTTGATCTTCTGCTCTTCTGTCAGTTTGCTGAGAATGATGGTTTCCAGGTTCATCCATGTCCCTACAAAGGACACAAACTCATCGTTTTTGATGGCTGCATAATATTCCATGGTGTATATGTGCCACATTTTCCCTGTCCAGTCTATCGTCGATGGGCATTTGGCTTGGTTCCAGGTCTTTGCTATCATAAACAGTGCTGCAATGAACATTCGTGTGCACGTGTCCTTATAGTAGAACGATTTATAATCCTTTGGATATATACCCAGTAATGGGATTGCTGGGTCAAATGGAATTTCTATTTCTAGGTCCTTGAGGAATCGCCACACTGTCTTCCACAATAGTTGAACTAATTTACATTCCCACCGACAGTGTAAAAGTGTTCCTATTTCTCCACATCCTCTCCAGCATCTGTTGTCTCCAGATATTTTAATGATCGCCATTCTAACTGGCGTGAGATGGTATCTCAATGTAATTTTGATTTGCATTTCTCTGATGACCAGTGATGATGAGCATTTTTTCATATGTTTGTTGGCCTCATGTATGTCTTCTTTTGTAAAGTATCTGTTCATATCCTTTGCCCACTTTTGAATGGGCTTGTTAGTTTTTTTTCTTGTAAATCTGTTTTAGTTCTTTGTAAATTCTGAATATCAGTCCTTTGTCAGATAGGTAAACTGCAAAAATTTTTTCCCATTCTGTTGGTTGCCAATTCACTCTAATGACTATTTCTTTTGCTGTGCAGAAGCTGTGGAGTTTGATTAGGTCCCATTTGTCTATTTTGGCTTTTGTTGTCAATGCTTTTGGTGTTTTGGTCATGAAGTCCTTGCCTACACCTATGTCCTGAATGGTTTTGCCTAGATTTTCTTCTAGGGTTTTTATGGTGTGAGGTATTATGTTTAAGTCTTTAATCCATCTGGAGTTAATTTTAGTGTAAGGTGTCAGGAAGGGGTCCAGTTTCTGCTTTCTGCACATGGCTAGCCAGTTTTCCCAACACCATTGATTAAACAGGGAATACTTTCCCCATTGCTTGTTTTTGTCTGGTTTGTCAAAGATCAGATGGTTGTAGATATGTTGTGTTGCCTCCGAGACCTCTGTTCTGTTCCATTGGCCTATATCTCTGTTTTGGTATCAGTACCATGCTGTTTTGATTACTGTAGCCTTGTAGTATAGTTTGAAGTCCACTTGTGTGATGCCTCCCGCTTTGTTCTTTTTGCTTAGAATTGACTTGGCTATGCGGGCTCTCTTTTGGTTCCATATGAAGTTTAAGGTGGTTTTTTCCAGTTCTGTGAAGAAGGTCATTGGTAGCTTGATGGGGATAGCATTGAGTCTGTAAATTACTTTGGGCAGTATGGCCATTTTCACGATATTGATTCTTCCTAACCATGAACATGGAATGTTTCTCCATCTGTTTGTGTCCTCTCTTATTTCGTTTAGCAGTGGCTTGTAGTTCTCCTTGAAGAGGTCCATTACGTTCCTTGTTAGTTGTATTCCTAGGTATTTTATTCTCTTTGTGGCAATTGTGAATGGAAGTTTGTTCTTGATTTGGCTCTCTTTAAGCCTGTTATTGGTGTATAGGGAGGCATGTGATTTTTGCACATTGATTTTGTATCCTGAGACTTTGCTGAAGTTGTTTATCAGTTTCAGGAGATTTTGGGCTGAGACGATGGGGTCTTCTAGATATACAATCATGCCATCTGCAAATAGAGACAATTTGACTTCCTCCTTTCCTATTTGAATGCCCTTTATTTCTTTTTCTTGCCTGATTGCTCTGGTTAGAACTTCTAGTACAATGTTGAATAGGAGTGGTGAGAGAGGGCATCCTTGTCTAGTGCCACATATCAAGGGGAATGCTTCCAGTTTTTGCCCATTCAGTATGATATTGGCTGTTGGTTTGTTGTAAATAACTTTTATTATTTTGATATACGTTCTGTCAATACCAAACTTATTGAGGGTTTTTAGCATAAAAGGCTGTTGAATTTTGTGAAAGGCCTTCTCTGCATCAATTGAGATAATCATGTGGTTTTTGTCTTTGGTTCTGTTTATGTGGTGAATTATGTTTATAGACTTGCGTATGTTGAACCAGCCTTGCATCCCCAGGATGAAGCCTACTTAATCATGGTGGATAAGCTTTTTGATGTGTTGTTGCAAACGACTTGTCAGTATTTTATTGAAGATTTTTGCATCCATGTTCATCATGGATATTGGCCTGAAGTTTTCTTTTCTTGTTGAGTCTCTGCCAGGTTTTGGAATCAGGATGATGTTGGTCTCATAAAATGATTTAGGAAGAATTCCTTCTTTTTGGATTGTTTGGAATAGTTTCAGAAGGAATGGTACCAGCTCCTCTTTGTATGTCTGTTAGAATTCGGCTGTGAACCCGTCTGGACTTGGGCTTTTTTTTGGGTGGTAAGCTCTTAATTGCTGCCTCAACTTCAGACCTGGTTATGGGTCTGTTCAGGGTTTCAGCTTCTTCCTGGCTTAGGCTTGGGAGGAGGCAAGTGTCCAGGAATTTATCCATTTCTTTCAGGTTTACTAGTTTATGTGCATAGAGTTGTTTGTAATGATCTCTGATGATGGTTTGAATTTCTGTGGCATCTGTGGTGACATCCCCTTTATTGTTTTTTATTGCATCAATTTGGTTATTCTCTCTTTTCTTTTTTATTAATCTGGCTAGTGGTCTGTCTATTTTGTTTATCATTTCAAAAAACCAGCTCCTGGATTTATTGATTTTTTGAAGGGTTTTTTGTGTCTCTATCTCCTTCAGTTCTGCTCTGATCTTAGTCCTTTCTTGTCATCTGCTAGACTTTGAGTTTTTTGATCTTGCTCCTCTAGCTCTTTCAGTTTTGACGATAGGGTGTCAATTTTTGATCTCTCCTTGCTTCTCATGTGGGCACTTATTGCTATATATTTTCCTCTAGAGACTGCTTTAAATGTGTCCCAGAGATTCTGGTATGTTGTGTCTTCATTCTCGTTGGTTTCGAAGAACATCTTTATTTCTGTCTTCGTTTCATTGTTTATCTAGTCAACATTCAAGAGCAAGTCGTTCAGTTTCCATGAAGCTGTGCGGTTCTGGGTTAGTTTTTGAATTCTGAGTTCTAACTTGATCGCACTGTGGTCTGAGAGACTGTTTGTTATGATTTCTGTTCTTTTGCATTTGCTGAGGAGTGATTTACTCCCAATTATGTGGTCAATTTTAGAGTAGGTGTGATGTGGTGCTGAGAAGAATGTATATTCTGTGGATTTGGGGTGGAGAGTTCTGTAAATGTCTATTAGGTTTGCTTGGTCCAGGTCTGAGTTCAAGTCCTGGATATCCTTGTTAATTTTCTGTCTGGTGGATCTGTCTAATATTGACAATGGGGTGTTAAAGTCTCCCACTATTATTGTGTGGGAGTCTAAGTCTCTTTGTAAGTCATTAAGAACTTGCCTTATGTATCTGGGTGCTCCTGTATTGGGTACGTATATATTTAGGATCGTTAGCTCTTCTTGTTGCATTGATCCTTTTACCATTATGTAATGTCCTTCTTTGTCACTTTTGATCTTTGTTGCTTTAAAGTCTAATTTATCAGAGATGAGAATTGCAACTCCAGCCTTTTTTTGCTCTCCATTTGCTTGGTAAATCTTCCTCCATCCCTTTATTTTGAGCCTTTGTGTATCCTTGCATGTGAGATGGGTTTCTTGGATACAGCACACCGATGAGTTTTGGCTTGTTATCCAATTTGCCAGTCTGTGTCTTTTGATTGGGGCATTTAGTCCATTTACATTTAGGATTAATATTGTTATGTGTGAATTTGATACTGCCATTTTGGTGCTAGCTGGCTGTTTTGCCCATTAGTTGATGCAGATTCTTCATTGTGTTTATTCTCTTTACCATGTGGCATGTTTCTGGAGTGGCTGGTACTGGTTGTTCCTTTATATGTGTAGAGCCTCTTTCAGGAGCTCTTGTAAAGCTGGCCTGGTGGTGACAAATATTTTTTTTATTTTTAATGTTTTATGGGTACATAGTAGTTGCCTATATTTATGGGGTAGCTGAAAAGTTTTGATACAGGCAGGCAATGAGTAATAATCACATTAGAAAAAGTGTGGTATCCATCTCTTAACCATTTATCCTTTGTATTACAAACAGTCCAATTATATACTTTCAATTATTTTACACTGTACAATTAAATTATTATTGACTATAGTCACTTTGTTGTGCTATCAAATACCAGATCTTATTCATTCATTCTATTATTTTTGTTCCCATTAACCATCCCCCACAATTCCCCTTGTCCCGTCCCCCTCCCCTCCCCCTCTGCATCCCTCACTACCCTTCTCAGCTTCTGGCAACCATCCTTTTTCTATCTCCATGGGTTCAATTTTTTGATTTTTTGGATAGATCCCACAGATAAGTGAGAAGTTATGATGTGTGTCTCTCTGTGCCTGGCTTATTTCACTTAACATAATGACCTATGTTCCATTCATGTTATTGCAAATGACTGAATCTCATTCTGTTTTATGGCTGAATAATACTCCAATGTGTACAAGTATCATATTTTCTTTATCCATTCATCTATTGATGGACACTTAGGTTGCTTCCAAATATTGGATATTGTGAACAGAGCTGCAACAAACGTGGGAGTGCAGATACGCCTTCAATATACAGGTTTCCTTTCTTTTGAATATACACCTAGCAGTGGAATTCCTGGGTCATATTATAGCTCTATTTTTAATTTTTTGAGGAAACTCCAAACTGTTCTTTATAGTGGTTGTACTAACTTACATTCCCACCAATAACATATGAGAGTTCCCTTTTCTCCACATCCTTACCATCATTTGTTACTGCCTGTCTTTTGGATAGAAGCCATTTTAACTGGGATGACAGTGAAGTCATCAGCTTTCAGGGTTTTCTTTTCTGGGAGACATTTTCTTATGGCTTAAATTTTGTTATTGTTCTATTCAGGTTTTAGATCTATTCCTGGGTAAATCTTGGTAAGTTATATGTATATAAGAATGTGTCCATTTCTTCTAGATTTTCCGATTTATTGGCATATAGTTGCTCATAGTAGTCACTAATGATCCTTTGAATTTCTGCAGTACTGTTTGTAAGGTACCCTTTTTCATCTCTGATTTTATTTCATTTGTCTCTCTTTTTTTAGTTGATCTGTTTGTAGTTTTCTTAATTTTGCTTAACTTTTCCAAAAGCAAATATTTTGTTTCATTGATATTTTGTATTGTTTTCTTAATTTTAATTTCATTCATTTTTGCTCTCATCTTTATTATTTCTTCTACTAATTTTGGGTTGGTTTTGCTCTTGCTTGTCAAGTTATTTAAGATGCATCATTAGGTCATTTATTTAAAGTTTGTCTTCTCTTTTTTAAATGGGGCACTTATTGGCTATATACTTCTCTGTTAGTACTGCTTTTACGCTATTCCATAGGCTTTGGTATGTTATGTTTCAATTTTGATTTGTTTCAAATTTTTTAATTTCCTTCTTAATTTCTATATTGACCTACTGGTCATTCAGGAGCATATTGTTTAATTTCCATGTGTTTCTATAGCTTCCAAATTCTTCTTGCTATTGATTTCTAGGTTTATTCCATTGTGATCAGAGAAAATGCTTGGTATTATTTCACTTTTTAAAGAATGTTTGAAGACTTGCTTTATGACCTAAAATAGGGCCTATTTTTGAGAATAATCCATGTGCTGAGGAAGAGAATGTGTATTCTACAGCCATTGGATAAAGTTTTCTGTAGAGATCTATTAGATTCATTTGATCTATAGGGCAGATTAAGTCCAATGTTTCTACGTTGACGTTTTGTCTGGAAGATCTGTCCAATGCCGAAAGCCAGCTGCTGAAGTCTCCAACTATGATTGTATGGGGCCTATGTCTCTCTTTAGCTTTAATAATATTTGCTTTATATATCTGGATGCTCCAATGTTGGGTGCATATATATTTATAATTGTTATATCCTCTTGCTAAATTGACCCCTTTATTATTATGCAGTGAACTTCTCTGTCTTTTCATAGTTTTCATATTCAAATCTATTTTGTCTGATATAAATATAGCTATTCCTGCCCCTTTTTGTTTCCATTGGCATAAAATACCTTTTTCAATTTCTTATTTTCATTCTATTTGTGTCTTTATAGGTGAAGTGTGTTTTCTGCAGGCAACAGATCATTGGGTCTTTTTTTTTCTTTTTTCCCATTATGTGACTCTATTTTTTTGATCTAAGAGTTTAGTCCATTTATATTCAGTGTTATTATTTTTAACTAAGGACTTAATCCTGCATTTTGTTCTTTGTTTTCTGGTTGTTTCGCAACATTCTTTTCTTTTTTCCTTTCCTTCCTGTCTTCCTTTTAGTAAAGGTAATCTTCTCTGCTGATATGATTTAGTTTCTTGCTTTTCACTTTTGTGTATTCACTATATGCTTTTTGATTTGAGATTACTTTAAGGCTTGTAAATATTATCTTGTAATCCATAATTTTAAGCTAATAACACTATTTGCAGAAACAAACAAATAGACAAAAAGTAATAAAGATGCTATGCCTTAACTTCTTCCTGCCACTTTTAAACTTTTTGTTGTTACTATTTATAGCTTATTGTACTAGGTCATGAAAAGATTTTGTAGTTATTATTTTTGGTGGTTTCATCATTTGTCTTCCTGCTTAAGATAAGAGTATTTTGCATACCACAGTTACAGTCTTATAATATTCTGTGTTTTTATATACTGTTACCAGTGAGTTTTGTACCTTTAGGTGATTTCTTATTGCTCACCTAAAGAAAATGGTGTCCTCATTTTCTTTCTAATTGAAGTATTCCTTTTTGCATTTCTTGTAGAACAGGTCTGGTGTTAATGCAATAACTCAGCTTCTGCTTATCTGGGAAAGCCTATTTCTACTTCATGTTTGAAGAATATGTTTGCCAGATATTCTATTCTAGGGTAAGTTTTTTCCTTCAGCACTTTAAATATGCCATGCCACTCTCTCCTGGCCTATAAGGTTTCCACTGAAAAATCTGCTGTCAAATGCTTTGGAACTCCATTGTATGTTATTTGTTTCTTTTCTCTTGCTGCTTTTAGAATCCTTTATTTATTTTTGATCTTTGGGAGTTCGATTGTTAAATACCTCAAGGAAGTCTTTTTTGGATTAAATCTGCTTGATGTTCTATAACCTTCTTATACTTGGATATTGATATATTTCTTGAGGTTTGAGAAGTTTTCTGCTATTAACTTGTTGAATACATTTGCTTTCTCTTTCTTTACCTTGTCCTTAAAACAAATAGCTCTTAGATTAGCTATTTTGAGGATATTCCCTAGATCCTCTAGTCATGCTTCGTTTTTTTTGTTCTTTGTTTTCTGTAACTGTGCATTTTCAATTAACCTGACCTCAAGCTCACTAATTATTTCTTCTCTGTGATCAATTCTGCTGGTAAAGAGCTCTCATTCATTCTTCAGTATGCCTAATGCATTTCTAAGCTCCAGAATTTCCACCTTAAAACAAAAATCAATATCTTTGTTACATTATCTGATAAAATTCTGAATTCTTTCTCTGTGTGATCTTGAATTTCTTTACGTTTCCTCAAAACAGCTATTTTGAATTCTCTGTCTGAAAGGTCACATATTCCTATTCCACCAGGATTAGGCCTTGTTTTCTTATTTATTTCATGAAGTTATGTTTTCCTGGATAGTATTGATACTTGTAGTTGTTTGTCTGTGTCTGGGCATTGAAGAGTTAAATCCTTGTTATAGTCTTTGCAGTCTAGGTTTGTTTGCACCCGTCATTCTTGAGAAGGCTTTTCAGATATTTGAAAGAACTTAGATGTTGCAATCTAAGCTGTATCTGCTTTAGGGAGGACTCCAAGCCGAGTAACACTTTAGTTCTTGCAGACTCATAGAGGTACTCTTGAGGGTCTTGAATATATCTGGCAGAATTCTCTGGATGACTAGGAAGAGAGTCTTGTTCTCTTCCCTTACTTTTTCCCAAACAAATGAAATGTCTCTTTCTGATCTGAGCCACCTAAAGCTGGAGGTTGAGTGACACAAGCACTCCTGTGTTTACTAGCCCCTAGAACTTTACCAGGTCAGACCTGAATGCAGCACAGCAGTGGGTCTCAATCAAGGACTGCTCTAACCACTCTCTGACTATTGCCTATTTCTACGCAAAGCCCTGGGGCTCTACAATCAGCTTGTGGTAAAGCCAGCTAAGCCTGTGTTCTTCCCTTGAGGGCAGCAAGTTCCCTCACCACCCTGGCACGTCCAGAAGTGCTGTTTGGTAGCCAGGCACTAGAGTCAAATCTTAGACGTCTACCTGATGTTCTGTGTTCTTCAGTTAAGCTGGCACTCAAACCACAAGACACAGTCACTCCTACTCTTCCCTCCACTTTCTGAAGGCTGAGGAGCCTTAACTCATGTTCACTGCCAGCTCAGACACAGAGAGAGTACTAACACACTACTGCCAATGTTCCTGTAAGGCCCAAGTGCTCTTCGGTGAGTGTGTGGTGAATACTGTCCATCCTGGGACTCACCCTTCAGAGCAGTGGGCTTCCCTCTAGTCCAGGGGAAAGGTCCAGAGATGTTGTATAAGAGCTAGTCCAGGAATCGGGGACCTCAAGAACCTACTTGGTGCTCTACTTCTGGTGGGCTTTTCTCTCTGCTTTTCTCAAGCCACCAGAACTGGGAATATTCTGAGTCTCACTTGAACCTAGCAAGTCTGAGTCTCGCCCTAGGCCATTGATGTAGTTCCTGGGTATTGCTGCTGATCGTTCACAACCCAAGGACTCTTCAGTTAGCAGATTATGAATCCTGATAGGACTAGGTCCTTCCCTCAAGGCAGCAGGTTCCTTTCTGGCTCAGGGTGAGCTAGATCCTGGAAACGGGGCCTCACAACTCTAAGTAATGCCCTATACTGCCGTGACTGAGATAATACCAAAGATACTAGACAAAATCCTCCATACTCTCCCATCTCCCATCTCCTTTCTTCAAGTGGAAAGAAGGGGTCTCTTTTGAACCTGTGAGCTATGCTGCCTGGAGTTAGAGGAGAGTTGATACCAGCACTCCTTTAGCTATCCCAGCTGGTGTCTCAGTAGGCACGTGTGCCCAACGTCTCCTGGCTCTGGGCCCAATTCAGCACTAGCGCTCATCTAAGTGTTGTAGTCCTTGTGGCCTAGACTGCCTTTTGAGTTAATGTGGGACCTCAGGTCACTTTAGCCCACAGTGGTGAGTCTTTCAGGAACTCATATTCCTACCATTAGGACTAGGGCTGGGTAAATGCTCCCTGTGTAGTTTTTGTTTGCTTTGTAAAAGATGAGTTGGCTGCTAAGTATTTGAGTTTACATCTGGGTTCTCTATTCTGTTCCATTGGTCTATGTGCCTATGTTTATACCAGTGCCATGCTGTACTGGTGACTATAGTGTTATAGTATAGTTTGAAATCAGGTAATGTGATGCCTCTAGATTTGTTCTTTTTGCTTAGTCTTGCTTTGGCTGTGTGAGCTCTTTTTGATTCCATATAAATTTTAGGATTGTCATTTCTAATTATGTGAAGAATTTGATGGGAATTGTATTGAATTTATAGTTTGCTTTTGGCAGTATAGTCATTTTCATAATATTGATTCTATCCATCCATGAGCATGGAATTTGTTTCCATTTGTTTGTGTTATCTATGATTTCTTTCAGCAGTGTTTTGTAGCTTTCCTATTTTACCTCCTTGGTTAGGCATATTTCTAAGTTTTTTTTTTT